>NC_143178.1:19098409-19401439 GCF_047325235.1 Durio zibethinus
ACTTGGTCATTGTTTTTAAAACATTCATTGAATCCATTGGTCTCTATGGAGTGATGAATGGTTATGGGAAGGCCAAAATTTCTTTTTTTATTTTTTTTTCACTTGTTAATAGTATTGTTTCTCCTACTTCTTTTTGGATTGTTTACAACTTTACAAAGTTCTTTTAAAAGATGTTGAAATTTTTACAATAAGGCTTATTTTCATGTATGTTTTATATCATCATTTATATTTCTCTAATGTTGTTTCAAATATGATTATAATTTAATTCCCATGTATTTTCCTTTCATTGCTGGTTCGGTTAAATTTGCATGTTCATTTTGATCTTTATGCAATTTAGTTTTTGCACCTTAATTTATTTTTAAATGCAAATTTAAAAATAATATTTAAAAGCCTCTTTTCAATATGAAAGATTTCCATTATATCATTATTCTTAATTTAAGTAATTTTATATGAAAATATACACTTTTGGAAGTAAATTTGTTCATAGATAATGATATTATTACATTTTTTTAAAGTAAATGAAATTTTCAATGAAGGGACTTCGAGAAGTTCGAGTAGTGATTCTTGAGAACTCCTTAGGTGAGAAAAGCCTTCTAAAAATTTTTAAAATATTGAAATATTTAGAAGTTTCTTTTTAATATCAATAAACTTTTTATTTTATAATTATTTTCTTTAATTTGAACAGTTTTTCTTAATAAATAAAAGTGTTTCTTTTAGGAAATAAATGTATTTGTATATAATTATGTATTACAAGACTTTTAATAATTTTTAAAAAAACAACATGAAAAATTTCCTAGGATGAGATCCTAAAGAAATCCGAGTAGTGATTCGTTAAGAATTTTTAGGTTAGAAAATCTATTTTTAGGTTAGAAAATCTATCTAAAATATCACCAATGTATTAGAGCAATTAGATTAATTTTGGATAAAGATTTTTCACTCTTTTATAAAATGGCATAAAAATTAGTTTTGAAAAATTCTATTTTTTAAAAAATTATATATATCATATTTTATGGAAGTAAATTTGAACCATCGAGAATAGGATTTTTAAGAATTTCGAGTAGCGATTTTTAAAAATTTATTAGGTAAGATGGTTCCTTTTAATATTACTAGAGTATTAAAATACTTTTAGAAAATTTTCAATATAAGGTTCTTATTCAAGCTCATTAAAAATAAAAAATATGTTTTTAAAGAAAATTAATTTTTAAATACAAAAATTAAGACCCTTTTTAATCATAATTAAAGGATAACACATAATTAATTGGTACCATTTTAAACGGGCGCTATGGGATGCTAATCCTTCCCCATATGTAATCGACTCCGAACCTAAACTGTTTTTGCAGACCCAAAAAATATTTTTTTAATAAATTTTAATTAATTTCAAAATTTTATTAAGATGATAAGTTTTAATAGGTGGCCAATCACACATAGCCAGAAAAGATTGGTGACGACTCCATTTCTTTTGTTTTCCCAAATTCATCTAGTGGTCCCCAAAACTGTTACGACAACTTGGAGACTCTTTTGGAGAAGTCATTTTTAGAGAGCTAAGCCAAAAATTAATAATTTGTTATCCTTAATTTTGATTTAATAGTCTTAATTGGTATTTAACGTTGATTTTTTTAATTTTAATTCTTTCTAATAAGTAATAATAATAATAACAGTGGTAATAAAAAATTACATTTTATTTGTACTCATGTCATTTGCCCTTTTATTATATGTTTCGTATGTACTATTATTGTTTTTATGAAATGCTTAGAATAAGATCATAATACCTTATTCCTTTGTTCACACATGACACCTTCACATCATGTATGAGCTCTGTACCCGAGCTCCAGCCTTTTTAGGAGGGAGTAAAGTATTTATGCTCTCGTGAGGTGAGAACCTTCATAATGGCAAGCAAAATACTCTCATTCAAATTGAACCCTTTTTGTTTATAAGCTATAATGGGTAAGGATCGGGGTGCCGTACTAGTTCAGAATGGATGCTAGTAAGGAACAGTTTGGAGACCTTTAGATGTAAATCAATTTGAATCTAGCATATAATAAACCATAAGAGCTGACCCGAGGTAGAACCATATCCACCATTTCATAGACTGGCTCCATAAATTGGAATAAAGAAAGGAACATTTGTATTATGTTTTTCAAAAAAAAAAAATCATAAATGTGGGCATTCAAATTTGTTTTGATTTTTGAAAAAAAATACAATATGATCTTTGTCTTATTTCTTTTTCCAAGAAAATTTATCCTTTTGTTTCTTCTATTTTTCAAGCTTTTACCTTTTATTTTTTTTTCTCTCTCTTTCATACTAACAACTCTTTTTTTTCTTTTGTGCTTTTTTTTTTCATAATTCACATTAGCATGACACAATAGCTAAGTAAGGTATTTGCTCCAGGACATCTTCAGCAAAGTTCTTTTCATGGATCCCACAGTATTACATATTTGCTCTTCTTCTATGACTGCCCTGTGTGAATCATACAATGAGGTGTATGAATGGTCTACAAGAACTCAGCAAAAGGAATAAGATTGGTTACCTATTGGTTTTATGTTGAGGTTACCATAAAAAATGCATATGAATCTTACCCAGAATAATTTGAAAGAACTGGCTATCATATGGAATTAGATAGGCGAAGCTAGGAAGGAAAAGTTTTGTGAAAATATAAGCAGATTGCATCTTTTATCTCAGTAATGATTGAAGAACATTTGATTCGAGCAGCTGTTCAATTTTTGGCCATCGTATAGATGTTTCACATTTAATGAAGTGGGTTTGACATTGACCATTGAGGAGTATTTGATTTTGGTAGAATTGAAATTGCAGTACCCTAATAAGATATATGTCAGGAAACCAAAATTAGGATACCATAAAAAGATAGCAAAATTGATGGGAATAAAGGTAGAGGCTGTGGTTGCTTTGACTAAAGACAAAGGTAAATGTGTCGGCCTACCTTGAAATTTCTTTCATGATTTCATTTAGGGACACTTAGAGGATGATCAAGGCATGGTAGTGTTTTCCCTAGCAATTTATGGTATGGTGATCTTTCCAAAAACTCTAGGATATATTGAATTGGCAGTAGTTGATTTGTTTGAACAAATGGAAAGTTAGGCGATTAATCTCATTCCAACCATCCTAGCTGAGATGATAGATCATTGAATTTTTGTTGTTGAAATGGAAGATGTTTCATAGGGAGTGCACAGTTACTATTTGTCTAGATAAAAAGCCATTTTAGAAGCAAGAAAAGTGTTTTTTTCCAAACCATATCTTTGAAATAGAGCCCTAGTTAAAGAATTTTACGAGAGTTAATGGCCATTGTTGAAATCCAAAAAAGAATGGGTAGCATTCTTTCAAAGGCTTACTAGTGGTCAAGTCAAATGGATTGCACCATGGATGCTTCATGTGCCAATGTTATATCAAGGTGGAGATAATCCATAGGTACTACTTTTGGGATTGTGGGGAGTGGTAAGTCATACTCCACTAATGGTGTTAAGGCAATTTGGTGCAAAGTAGTTTGTCCCTGCCACGCATGGATTTGCCCTAGTAAAATTTGCTTATAGAGAAACAAGTTCATTAAGAATAACAAAGCAGTTAGTTCAGGTATGGAAGAAAAATCGAAAGGGTAAGATTAGGACCTATTCTTAGCAAAGTCACCCCCAATTAGTTGATTTGGAGGGCAAAGTGTTCTGGAGATATTGTGCTCCCTTAAGATGATTTCTCATTTCAACAAGTGAACCTATAGGCAAAAGAACCATTGTCAAAAGTTGAGCTTGTTAAGCAAGAACTTGAAGCAAAAAAAGAGAAATTAAGAAAAGAAAATCTAAGACTTTGGAAAGAGATGGGACAACTAAAATATGAAGCGAAAGCTTGAGAAAGTAGACTAAGAAAGGCAATGCAAGATAGGGATATGGCCTAAAATGACCTAAAAGATTTGCATAAAGAAAACAAAAAAATAGGACCTAATTAAAGGAAAGAAAAGGCAGTAGATTTGGTGTAAAGTAGTAAATGGAGATGATTGAACTTTAAGAAGAGATGCAATGTTAGAAAGACAAAGCCAAGAAAATGAAGAAAAAGCCATCAATATTTCTTGAGAATAGCAAGAGTGGAAATGTTTGTATTTAACAGTTTCAACAAGATTGATGAAATGTCAAAAAGAGAATGCTAAGTTGAAAGCGTAGATCAAAGATGAAGAAAGAAAACACCATGAAATGCAAAAGGAGAAAGAATCACTCTGCTATGTAATTCAAGAGATGGAACAACAATTGCAAAACCACAAAGACCATATTTCCACAATCATTAAAGATTGGCAAAATAGAAAAGTAGATTGGAGATATACTTGCGATCTTGAAGTGAATGCTTATATGAAGTGGAAAGCGGAGAGCTAAAGAAGGCAACAATACATCAAGCATTTGGCTAGTTAAATTGGCAAGGTCGTAAGGAAATTAAGAGAGATCGTCAAAATAGTAGAAGCTTTAATATAAGAAATCAACCCTACTAAAAGTTATGGGCAACGTTTTTTAAACTTTTTAGTTGAAGCCAAGGATCACTATGAACAAATTAACTATTAAATATTTCTATGGCTACAATGCCAAAATGATATACTCTATGTAACTAAAAACTTGTTGGCATCAATGAAAATTTCTAATGTTCAAGATATGTCTTAGAGTAAATCCCTCTCAATAAATTCATGCATATATTTTGCATAGTTTTCAATATTTTACCTCATTAAAATGATGTTTTCAAAATTAAAATAAAAATTATTTTGCTTTCACAAAAATAATATGACGTCCTAATTTTTCAAATTGTAGTAAGAAAAAGGTTTAAGGATAGCTCAGTCATTGAAAGTTTGAAACCAATCTACTCACCACAATACAAGATTACAAGTTAGAATTATGAGAAACAAATAGGTAGCCAAGATAGAGAAAATGGAAAATGGATGCTTGAAGTGCAAGAGGAGATACAAAGACAAATGATAGAGCTGAGGGAGTTAATGGGGGGCATGGCCAAAGGGAAATGTGTTGTTGAAACCTCTGTTACAAGAGAGGAAAATTGACCCCATGAAAACAACAATGTCAGAAAAGAGCCATTCTATCGACCTGGGTATATACCACCCTAAGCTCGAGCTCCTCAACTAATGTATCCATTATATGTGGGTAGACAACTTTATCCATTCTCTAATGTGAACTTACTAATTAACCAACAACCAAATCAGAGGTAATTCAAGCATAATCTAAGATGCAATCCAGTTAATCCAATTTTTGTTCCCAATTTGGATGATCTCGAGGAGCAAAAGAAATTAAACGGTATGTCTAAGTCAAGAAAGAAAAAAAAATTCAACACAAGTATGACTTATTGGAATAAAAACTAAAAGCTATCGAAAGAAGAGATATCTTTGGCGTTATTGATGTAAATGACCTCAATTAGGTCCTAGATCTAGTAATTTTGCTGAAGTTCAAAACTTCTAATTTTGAGAAATATGACGGAACTAAATGCCCATTGGCCTATCTCACCATGTTATATATAAGATGACAGGTCACATTGATAATGATAAGCTTTTGATCCACTATTTTCAAGATAGCCTCATTGGGTCTATGGTTAGGTGGTATGTCCAATTGGATAGGGGCCACATAAATTTCTAAAAAGACCTCGCTAAAGCTTTTCTCGACCAATACAAGCATGTATTAGACATGGCTCCTAATAGATTGTCACTATAAAATATGAAAAAGAAGGCTAATGAAACTTTTAAGGAATATGCCTATAGATAGAGGGATCTTGCCACTAAGTACGATCGTCTTTGATCGAAAATGAGACAATGATGCTTTTTGTTAATACTCTCAAGGCACCATTATGATAAACTTATTGGCAATTCAATAAAAAATTTTGTAGATATGGTAATTATTGGTAAAATGATAAAAAAAATACCATCAATAGTGGTAAGATCGAGACAGGTGATGCCACCAATCCAAGAAAGTAATGTCACCTAAAAAGATGGAAAGGCACATGTTGTGGCCTATGGGAATCAACCACCACAAAATTTTATCACATATCACCCATACCCACCTTATTTCCTCACCTATATCAATCGGTACCACCACTGAGATTCCTGTAATGTTTTTGTCGTTGCATGCCTACTTATGCTCCTGTACCCGTAACCCAACCTATTGTTCAGTAAAATAGTTTCACAAGCAATCCTAAAGGTCCATGGGCCATTCAAGAGAAAACTCCCCTTGATCTTTTTCCCATGTCCTACACTGATTTGTTCCCTCAATTCGTAGGAAACCATCTCATTCCATCTTACCCCATAGAACCATTGAAGCTTCATACCTTAGATGGTATGATCCAAATGCTCGGTGAGATTATCATGATGGGGTTGCAAGCCATTCCATAGAAAGCTACACAATTCTTAAGTATAAAGTATAGCACTTGATCAAGAAAGGATACATAAATTTTGACACTAGTGGAAAACCTTTGTTGGTAAGTTTGAGTGTCATCTTAAGAATATTATTGGGAATATGAATTTTTGGGTTATGTTTGAGTGTTTGTATTGCATGAATAGATCTTGTGCATCATAAGTGTTCCATGGATTTACGTCATCATTTGATATTTTTAATTTCTATTAAATTTTGGACTTATAATTGATAAAAAAAAAAGAGGGGAAAATGTTAGATTTGAATAAAGCCTTACATAGTTAGGTCCCAAGGTTAAAATAAAAAAAAATAGTCTAAAAAAAAAGAGAAAAAAAATTTTGAGTCTCGTATGAGTTTGCGATCACTATTAAGTATTTGTCAAATACCTAAACACTCTTTCTTAAGCCTTTCAAATGATTCCATTCAATAGCCATGACCTCCTAAAAGTCATAAAGTTGAATTCGTGAACCTTGCTTTCACTTGATATCAAAAGGTGATATTCTTTTCCAAGGTAATGAACAATGAAACATCTAATTAAAACAAGAAAAAAAAACTTGGATTCCTAGAAGATTAGGCAAATATGACATTTTTCTTAAGAATTCATATACGGTAATTTGATGTGTCACTGTAATTTCAAAAATTTTTGAAATCAAAGTTAACCCAAGTCCTGTAAAATGACCTCAGATTTACCAACCTTTCAATCCTTTACCTAAAATTTGGCATAGCTCATGTGTTTTTGGGGCATGTTGCTTATATTTACCAACCTTTTAGCCCTTTTACCCAAAAAGTTGGCCTGGCCCATATGTCATCAGGGTCATGTTGATCATGAAACTTACCAAATTTTCAAATTCTTACCCTAAAATTGGCCTGACCTATGTGTCTCGAGGGCTTGTTGATCAAAAAAGAAAGATCTCATAGCCTTTTAGACAATTTGAGCTATGATCAGCCCATTCATTCTCTTTTTGGTAAAGTGACATGGATCATTTAGTACCTCAAATGGGTTAATTTTGTATGACCTTTTCTTGTTCATTCCACATAACCCTTTCTTGTAATAACTTTCATTAAGAATAGTTTGCTAAAATAGGGCATCTTCCGTGAAACATGTTTTTGGCAAAATGAATCTAGGTATATATTATGAAGGGCATGTTAAATACCAAAAAAACAAAAAACAAAATAGATAAAAAAAGAAAAGAAAAATGGTTATGACATCACACACTTAGAAAATTTGAACAAATTCCAATAAAATCTTGACAAATTCAAAGTTTTGGAAAAAGGGATAAGAAAAAAGCGCAAAATAGAAAATGCCAAAACAAAAAATAAATAAATAAAAACTATTGAAATGAAAACCTTTCTTCAAGATCATTTTTCTAAAGGGGAACTACTTTTCAATTTAAGTGTTCGTACTTGAAATGATAAATGGTTGCCTTTCATTATCCTTTCACAAAATGTAGAAATTTATCCCTTGTTACCCGTATGAGCATGATTGAATTTTTCAAAATAAACCCTAACTAAGAATCACCCTTCACACTAGAGGGCAAAAAGGAACACATCTAAGGGGATATCTTAATGGAATCCCATATGATGGGGGGCAAAAGACTAGTATAAAAGTTCACAAAAGTTCTTAATCCACTTAATGAAAAGATACAAAAAAAATAAAAAAAAAAAGAGAAAGGAAAGGAAGAATAAAAGAAAGAAAAAGAAAAGAAATGAATGGGTAGAAAGCAAAAAGGAATAGCCCTCAGCGTGTATCCTTCGAATAGAAAATGATCATTGGTTTTAAATACCCTTAAATACTTGTTTTGGGCTTTTCTATCCTTTTCCTTGACAATATCATTGAACCTTAACCTATGTTACAACCTTTAAAAAGTCCATATTGGATTAAGTATAAAGGCTTAAAATTGAAGAGTTTCTCTTAGAAAAATAATCTTGAATCTTTTGAGTCCCCCTTTATTACATAATTTCCTGTTTGGACCATTAACCCTTTTCAAAAAAATTCTTTTCCTTTTTTGGACTAGTTTTGAATTTTTTAAGTGCATGGTGTGTTAATAAAAAAAGAAGAAAAAATAGAAATAAAAGTGGCTTTAGGGTGAAAACCCTAAAAAAGGCAGTTTAGAGCAAACCTTGAAAGCCACTCCTAATACTAAATGTGGTAGATATTGAACAAAGAAAAGCCAAACCTTATCGAAAGATTTGAAAGGTCAAAGTCACAAAAGTCTAAGATGAGTTGATTTTGAAAATCTCAACCTTCATCCATTTCCAAATAACCTTTCAAAATCTCAAACTTTACAGCTAACCTTGATATATATCAAGTTCTAACATTTAGAGACTAAGTAAGATGTTTGGTCTTCAAGGAATTCATGTTTTTAGAAAAACTTATGTTTCATTTATGAGCTACCATGGAAAATTATATGATTCATTTATCCTCTTCAAGTGTTGAAACCCTTTTGAAGAAACAAAAATCTTTATATATAGAATCATTCACCATTTGAAAATAAAATTTTCACCTTTCATTCCTGATAGAGGTTGCCAATTCTCGGGCATGCAAGACAAATTTATTTGGCATAAAAAAAAGACATTCATATTTGTATCACTCGTATTCATACTTGTATATGCATCTTAAGAAAGACATTTCCATTCACATTTACATCACAGAAAGGATATTTACATTGGCATCACTCTTATTCATATTTACATGCGCATCTTGAGCAAAACATTTTCATTCACATCTGTATCATAAAAAAAGACATTCATATTTGCATCAGTCACATTCATACTTGCACTTATATCTTGAGAAAGACATTTGCATTCATATCTGCATCACAGAAAAGGATATTCGCATTGGCATCACTCACATTTATACTTGCATGTGCATCTTGAGCAAAACATTTGCATTCACATTTACATCATGAAAAAGATATTCGCATTTGCATCACTTGCATCTGCATCACAAGAAAGACATTCATATTTGCATCACTTACATTTGCACTTGTATCTATATCTTAACCAAGGCATTTGTATTTACACCATAAGAAAGAAGTTTGCATTTGCATCATGACATCTGTATCCTAAGAAAAGGTATTTGAAGAGGCATTTACATGAAAAGAACATTGTCATTTACATTGTGAAAAAGTCATCTGTATTTGCATCAAGCATATGTATTGACATTTGTAGTCACATCATTTGATAGACATTTGTATTAGGATTGAGTTTTTCAATTTTGTAAATATTAACAAGTTAAAAAAAAAGAAAAAAGGAAGGCACATATTTTCAAATTCTTCAAATCATAGTAAAAGCCTATTAGAAGTAGTGCTGGATAAGGATTAGCAAATGATCATCGAAGTTCACAAGAAATAAGCTCCTAGAATATGCAAACTGGGTTTAAGAATGGTTGTTTAAAAAAAATACAAACAAACAAAAGCGAAAATAAACTAAAACAAACAAAAAACAAACATAAAAACAAATAACAAAACATAAAAAAAGAAAAAGGGGAAAGGATTGATGTAAAAAACTTTGTTACCACAATTGGGATAAGTCATTTCGATTTCTAATAATACTTGCATTACATGTATCACATTCATTGCAGTTGCAAATTATAATTAATATATTTTTTAGAAATTTGAACTTTGCCTTTCAAGGAAGAATCATTCAAATAAAAGACTAAAGAATGAAAAATGATTTTGAAACAATCATAACTTGAGAAATTCATAAGCCATAATGACATAAGTCATTTTCAAACTAGTTTTAAAATAAAAAGAAAGAGAGAGAAAAAAAAAACAAGATTTTAAAGTTTCAAAACCTCTGATTGGGGGGAAGCCATTTTCAAATTAAAATTTTTAAAGTTTTAATGCCGTTGATTGGAGGACCATTCACAGATTTTGAGATTTGTAAGACCTTTGGGCATAATCTCTAGGACCTCCAGGCAAAAAATTTTAAATTTTTAAAGTTTCAATGACTTTGATATGGGGAGCATTCCAAGATTTTTAAGACTTCCAAGCATAATTTCCAAAACCTCAGGACAAAAAATTTAAAATTTTTAAAGTTTCAACGCCTCTGATACGTGGAGGATTTAAAGATTTTTAAGACTACCATGCCTAATTTCCAAAACCTTTAGGCAAAAAGTTTTAAAATTTTAAAGTTTTAATACCTCTGATACAAGGAGCATTCAAATATGTTGAGATTTGTAAGACCTGTGGGCATGATCTCTTGTTTTATTTTCTTAAGTTATTGAGTTTTTGTTTAAATTCGTTTAGTTTATTAATTTAAAAAAAATTAAAAAAAATTCAAAAGCATTATCCAAACAAAATTGTTCTCAATGTCTTTGCATATTTTTTATTCTAAAAAATATGCAAAGAGGGGCAGTTGTAAAAACCGAATTTTGTTTAGAACATTTTAACATGATTAAACAAAGCCCATTTAAAACCTGTAAAAGAGCCCCTTAAAGAACCCATAAAATACATCGATATTTAGACCTAATAAACAAAAAAAAGGAGACCAATATGAATAATGTAAAATTCTTTCACATGGGAATTATATAGATGATACCTCTCCACGTGGATTTATGAAAAGGAAAGAATAAATGAAATAAGTAAACCCCAAAGTCAATTAAAGTCAAAATTACACAAAACTAGATCAAAATGAATAAAATTGGGGTAATCTTCAAAGTTCAAAGTCTAATTGAAATCAATGTAGTTAAAAATCAAATTTTGTGATTTTGTAAAACACTAAAAATTTTTATTGCACTGGGAGAAGTATAAAATTACTAAAATACCCCTACAAGGGATATTTTCGTAAATTGACCTTTTTGAGTTTGAATTTTTATGAAACTTTTTTGGATCTTAATTTTATAATATTTCATGATTTTTGATGCATTTGAAATCATAGTTGTACCTCGAAAAGTATGAAATTACTAAAATATCGCTATAAGGGTATTTTCATAATTTAACTTTTTCAAGCTCAGATTTTCATGAAACTTTTCAAATATTAATTTCATAATATTTCATTATTTTTGGTGCATTTGAAATCATAGCAGTGCCCCGAAAAATATAAAATTACCAAAATACCCCTATAAGGGAGATTTTCGTAAATTGACATTCCCGAGCTTGAATTTTCATGAAACTTTTCATATCTTAATTTCATAATATTTTATTATTTTTGGTGCATTTGAAATGATAGTCGTACCTTGAAAAGTGTGAAATTATCAAAATACCCCTATAAGGGTATTTTCGTAAATGACTTTTTGAGCTTGGATTTTCATGAAACTTTTCAGATATTAATTTTATAATATTTCATAATTTTTGGTGTATTTGAAATCATAGCAATACCCCCAAAAAATTGAAAATGACCAAAATACCTCTTTAAGGGTATTTTCATAATTTGACCTTCAAGAGCTCGGATTTTCATGAAACTTCTTAGATCTCAGTTTTATAGTATTTTATAATTTTTTGTGTTTTAAAATCTCAAAAAATAAGGGTATTTTTGTAATTTGACCTTCACGAGCTCGAATTTTCATAAAACTTTTCAAATCTCAATTTTAAAATATTTTATGATTTTTGGTGTTTTAAAATCTAAAAAATGAGCATGAGAACATTGATTTCTAGGAAAATGACATAAATACGAAAACTTTGCTCGATAGGTAGAATAGTCTTTTCATATGTTTGAAGGATAAAAATTCAACCTTTGTAATGAATGGACCATTAGATCTTTTACTGATCTTGGTCCAATGGTCAAAGGTGGCTCTTGGAAACAAAAAAAGGCAAGCTTTGACCCTTGGATGAAGAAATCTCATCCAAGGGTCTATATTTATCAAGAATGAAATCTTTTTTTTTTAAGCTAGCTATTAAAAGCGAGTTAGGGGGTTTGGTCAAGGGAGGCTGAAAGGCTAGAAAGGTGGAAAAAGGAAAAGCTAAACACGTAAAAAAAAAAGAGGGAAAGAAGTTGCTAAAAAAAAAAGAGGCTAGCTAAATAGAGTAGGTGAAAGATAAGGGAAATAAATAGAAAAAGAGTGAAGTTTGCTAGCTGGAAAGTTCGATCAAAGAGGAAAGGGTTGAAAGGTTAGGAAGAAAAGAGTTAAACACAAAAAAGGGGAGGGAAAGAAATTGCAAAAAAAAAGGGGAGAGAAATAAGCTGCAAAAAAAAAGGGGGAAAAGTCGAATAAGGAGGTGAAGGAAGAGGAAAAAAAAAGAGAGAAAGTCGCCAAAAGAAAAAGGTTGGAGGGGAAGCTGCCAAAGAAAGAAATAAGAAAAAGTTGCCAAATGGAAGAAGAAGGAAGTTGCCAAAAGAGGAAGAGAGGAAGCAAGCCCAGGTAGAAAAAAGTTTCAAGTTGACTTCCTTTGTTCTTTCATGTTGCATGATTTCAATTGCTTTTCTTTGTTGTTTTTAGCTACTGCAGTGTTCTCATTTACATAATTTAGAGTGAACATAATTGACTTCCTTTTCTTTACATGCCATATGCATCTTTGGCTTGACTTCATGGAAGTTGTGGTCAATGCATTTCCAAGTTGATTTGTTTGATGCTAAGTTGGACTTAGTAATTGGTTTTATAAATATTATTTGAATCCATTTGTTTCTATGGCATGATGAATGCTTATGGGAAGGCTAGAATTTCATTCTCTATTTTGGTTTTTTCACTTGTTAATAATATTGTTTCACTTACTTCTTTTTGGATTGTTTACAACTTTACAAAGTTTTTTAAAAAATGATGAAATTTTTACAATAAGGCTTCTTTTCATGTATGTTTTATATCATCATTTATTTTTCTTTAATGTTGTTTCAAATATGATTATAATTTAAATGCCATGCATTTTCCTTTCATTGCTAGTTTGGTTAAATTTCCATGTTCACTTTGATCTTTATGCAATTTAGTTTTTGCACCTTAATTTATTTTTAAATGCAAATTTGTTCTTCATTTATTAATAATAAATTAAATGAAAATTTACAAGGATGATATTTAGAGAAATTTGAGTAGTGATTTTCTAAAATATCTAGGTGAGGATATTTTTCTAAAAGCACTACCAAAATAATGGAGTATTTAGAAATATATTCAATACAAAAAAGTTTCATTCATCTATTTTTTAAAAAATTTTGATAGATGTTAGTAATAATGTATAATGACTTATTCTAGTAATGAATTAATATAATCAAAGTTTAAAAATTAGATCAAGAAAGATATAATTAATTCAGAAAGGACAAAGTGAATAAAAATTTTGGAGAATAAGATTATAAGGAAGTCCGAGTAGAGATTCCTAAGAAATTCCTAGGTGAGAAAATTTGTCTAAAATATCGCTGAAGTATCAAGGTATCTAGGAAAATTTCAAAAGTGTTAGTGATAACTGGAAGATAAGTAAAGATGATTAAAGTATAATCAATATATTTTTTGTATGCATATTCTACTTGATTATTTGCATTACATATTTTTAAATGAAATAAAATTTTCTGATGATAGGATCTCAGGAAGTTTGAATAGTGATTCTCAAGAATTCCCTAAGTGAGAAAAAGTTTTCTAAAAATTGCCAAAGTGTTAGAATATTTAGAAGCCTCTTTTCAATACAAAAGATCTCCATTATATCATTATTTTTAATTTGAGTAATTTTATATGAAAATATCTGCTTTTGGAAATAAATTTGTTTATAGATAATGATATTATAACATGATTTTAAAGTAAATGAAATTTTGGATGATGGGACTTCGGGAAGTCTAAGTAGTGATTTCTGAGAATTCTTCATGTGAGAAAAGCCTTTTAAAAATTGCCACAGTATTGGAATATTTAGAAGTTTCTTTTCAATATGAAAAAACTTCCATTCTATAATTATTTTCTTTAATTTGAACAGTTTTTCTTAATAAATAAAAAAATGTGTTTTTTTAGGAAATAAATGTGTTTGTAGATAATTATAGTATTACATGACTTTTAATAATTTTTAAAAAATCAACATGGAAAATCTCCGAGGATGAAATCCTAAAGAAATCCGAGTAGTGATTCATTAAGAATCTTTAGGTAAGAAAATCTATCTAAAATGTCACCAATGTATTAGAGTATTTAGATTAATTTTTTATAAAGATTTCTTGCTCTTTTATAAATGGCATAGAAATGAGTTTTGAAAAATACTATTTGTTTTTAAAATTATATATATCATATTTTATGGAAGCAAATTTGAACCACTAAGGATAGGATTTTTGAGAATTTTGAATAGCGATTCTTAAAAATTTTCTTAGGTGAGATGGTTCCTTTTAATATTGCTAGAGCATTGGAATATTTTTAGGAATTTTTCAATATAAGGTTCTTATTTATTTTTCAAGCTCATTAAAAATGAAAAATATGTTTTTAAAGAAAATTAATTTTTAAATACCAAAATTAAGACCCCTTTTAATCATAATTAAAGGATAACACAAAATTAATTGGTACTGTTTTAAACATGCACTGTGGAGGTGCTAATCCATCCCTGCGCATAATCGACTTTCAAACCGAAATTATTTTTGTAGACCCAAAAATTATCTTTTTTAATAAATTTTAATTAATTTTAAAATTTTATTAAGAAGATAAATTTTAATAGGTGGCCAATCATACCTAGCCAAAAAAAATTGATGGCAACTCCATTTTTGTTGTTTTCTCAAATTCATCTAGCATTTCCCAAAATCATTACAACAGTCGATGAAAATTTTGTTAGCAAATTCTTTTGGTAATGGATTTCGCTTATTACTAATGGAATAACATTACCGACTTACTTACTACTGACAAAATTTTTTTATCGGTAAACTTTTATTGATGAAAAATTGACTTTTATTGACAAAAACTTTCATTGATAAAGGGCATTTGTCTAGTAATGTAAGACTAGAACTATCATAGATGTAGCAGTAATTGGTGTTTTGATGTGTAAATCTATAGATGATGCTTTTGATCTTATCGACAATATGGTTGCGAATAACTACTAATGGTCATCTAAGGGACTAGTGTGTAGAAGAGCTATTTATGGGTATGAGTTAGATGCCATCACAGCCTTAACCTTACAAGTAGCCACTCTAGTCAAGAAAATATATGCCATTGGAGTTAGCTTTATGCCAAGCCTAGACCAGTCCTATTTAATTTGTTTATCCTTATGTGGACACCTATGGTTAAGGTTGGAGACTGAATTTTTCATGGAACACTAGTCTAAGGCAGTATTCAAATGCAAGACTTATATGCCCACCTAGTTATCCTACTTAGCCTCCCATGATCCTTATGTGGACACCTATGGTCAAGATTGGAGACTGAATTTTTCATGGAACACTAGTCTAAGGCAGTATTCAAATGCAAGACTTATATACCCACCTAGTTATCCTACTTAGCCTCCCATGACATTATCCTACTCATTGGAGGACATGTACACCACAATCCTATTCATTTTAATTTCCTTAGCTTTTCTTATTCCATTCCCCTACTTTAGAGAACAACCAAGTTCCTTTCATATTTTTTTTTCTTATAATGCCATGAATGTTGCAGCTCCATAGTTATCTAGTTTTCATGGCTGTTTGTTATATTTTCTTTGTCATTTTCTTATAGTTTTTCTTAGCTTTTCCTTTTTTACAGTCCCTTACCTTGTGGTTAAAATTACATATAAATTTGAGACCTTAAATATTTTGTTATTTTATGAAAAATCCTTCAATCTCTATTCAGCTTTCAGTTCTATTTCAAGTGCTACTTTCATTTCAATTATTTTGATTTTTTAGATATTTGGGCTAGAATGATAGTATATGGATGCCATTAGGTTGAGATGTTACCTATAAGTCTCCATTATATTTGAATCTAATAATTTCTATTTTTCTTGCTTTTAATTTCAAGATACTTTGCTACTAACTTGAATTTTAGTTTTTATGCATTTCGATTCTAATGTTTGAGCTCTTTAAATTCTATTTACTTGCTATTTTTCTACATTATAAGAAAATTGATATCTAGCAATGGTCAAAATCGTTACTAAATATCTATTTACCATTGTTAAAATTGTTTTGAAACATTTTTTTGTTGTTCCGGGGTCGTGGCTATTAACCTTGTTATTTAAGAGTTAATGCAACAATTTATAGTGTAAGTTGATAAAAATAGATATTGGAACGACTTCTAGTTGTTGCCATATTAATCATATATTCACAACATAAAAGTCATTGTGTAAAATCTTTTTTTAGCAACAATAAATTGTTGTTACAAAAAATTTACACAACATTATTATTATGGTTACAAAAATTTTTTTATAACAATATTTTTTTTGTTGCCAAATTTTTTACATAACAAACAAAAGTAGCTACCAAAATAATGACAAATATTGTTGTATAAACTTTATTTTAGCAACCATATAAGTTGGTTGCAATAACTATTGCGTAACAATATTATTTTGGTTATATAAAATATTTTGTAATGATTACACATCGTTGTTTTAACTTTTTTAAGCAACTATAAAATTTAGTTACAAGAACTCTTACACAACAATATTATTTTAGTTATATATCATATTTTATTACAAAAACCTTTTATGTAACAATATTTTTTTGATTGCTTTATAATATTTTACAACATAATCTTATATAGTTGCCAATTACCTTTAGCATCATGATTTTTGTCATTTTGATAAATAATTTGAGCAATAATTATAATCTTTGAAAAATCTTTTACATATCTATTATTATCGTTGCTAAAATTATTTTCATAATGATTTTTTAATTTTAACATCAAATTTTATCATTACAAAATTTTTAACACAACCAATTTTATTAGTTGTATCGACTATTATTGTTACATCAATTTTTTTATTTAAATTTCCTACTCTTGCCTTATCCATTGCTTGATATTTTCATGCAACTGTTTTGTACTAATTCTTGCCTAAACTTTCGGTACCATGTAGGTTTCATGGCCTTAATACATAACCTTATGTAGCCTTATTTTAGTCAACTTACCTTTATCAATTGTAATCCTTTCCATATTATCCATAACTCTTTCATAATTACCACCTTGATATCATACAATCCTTCTTGTTAAATTGACTAGCTCTAAAAAACTAAACAAAATATATCAACATCAAACAATCAGATCCATCTACAAAATACTCAAAATGATATTTAAGCTTAAATCAATAAAAAAAAGCACTCATGCTTTCTTTTTCCCTATCTTTTTTTTCCTTGGAAATCCTCTTGTTCTTCCTATATTACAACACAAAAAGAGAACCCATAAATAGTTCAAAGAAAAGATAATAACCAAAATCCATATGAAAAATGAGAGAAATGATGATAAAAAGAAATGAGTACCCAACAACCAAGGTTGAAGCTTTGTTGGTTAGCTACAAAGAGTAAAGTAGATGGCTGCTAGATAGCTAAACCTTGTTTTTTTGGTATGGGTATTAGCTTCCAATAACAAACAAAAAAAAAAAAAGAAATAGATGAGAGATTTGAAAAATAGAGGAACATAGAAAGACGTGAATAGTATTAATGTACGGATTGAGAATGAGAGGTGAGAGCGAATAAAAATTCTACTAATTTATACTTTTTGATTTATAAATTAAAATTACTAAATGTCAAAATTTCAAGATTCTAATAGAAAGGTTACTTATATTATTGAATAACTAATTTTAAACTCATACGATGCACATGAATGTATTCACATATCAATAAATTCATATATAATATAAGTTTTTTTTAAATGATAATATAAGTTTTTAAATTTATGAACAACTCCTAATTTATATATTTAAGTTTTTATTTAGATTTTATATATTTTAAAATAATAAAATAAGTTAATTATATATTTGATATAGTTATGCACTTATCATCAAATTTGAAGAAAACTAAAATTGTAATTTATTGAATTCAATTAACTTCTAAACAAAAGTCAATCATGTATTTGATTTCAAGAGATTGAAATTTTTGTTATCTTAAATCAATCTCTTGTATAAACTTTTTTCATTGGAGATTCTCCCACAATTTGTCGGAAAGAAGATGGCCAATTGATTAGGATTAAAATTGTTAATATATAGTAACATAGAATTATATATGTGCTTTAAAAGTGAATTTTTAAATATAATAAATAAACACATTTTTCATTAAGATTAAAAGTGTATTAAGTGAATTATGGTCAAAATTTTAAAACTTTAAAAAATAAATATATTATAAATAAATGTATCGTATATAATTTAAGATTAGAAATTAAGATAAAGTTTTTAAAGTTAATTAGGTGTGATAATAGCAATAGCCAAATTTCAAGAGGTTGACCAACCAAAAACCTATTGATTGTCATTGAATAATGTTAGCTTTTTACGTGAGATAATGATCCAAGATGGTAGTAAATTGGATCTCTCTAAATTTTTTCCAAACAATGATTTCAAGATAATTCAATGAGGAATTAAAACAATAAACTCTTTAATGAAAACATGATGCAATCAACAACAATTAGTGAACATTGAGTCAAATATAAACAACAATAAATATAAAGAGTGTAAGAATAAAGAAATCAAACATAATGATTTATAGAGATTCGGTTATTCTCTAAAAGGTATCTATGTCCTCTTTTTTGGTTGTCCATATCAAGGCTTTAATCCACTAATAAAAGAAAACTCTTTACAAGATACAATCCCTATCTTATATACAATTCCTATCTTAGCAAGGTCAAGATAGCAACCTTTACCTTTTATAGTAATCTACTCAATCTCACTACAAAGCACTCAAGAGGATACCTAACCTCTTGCTCTCTTCCTTTTAGTATTTTTTACAAATACTAGAACAACTTCTCTATGGCTAAATGTTTGCTAAGTTTAAGTACAAGAATGATGAATTAACAACAAGAATAATTTGGACACAACAAATATAAAGATATAGACTTTAATGCTTTAAAACTCTTGATTTCTTGAAAGATATGAATGTATATCTTGTTGGTGCTTACTTTTTGATTCTTCTTCTCCTTGGTGTGTTGGAATACCCAATTCATAGAGGAAATGAGTTTGTAGCCATTAGGGATTGATTGGTGTTGAAAATACCCCTTGGAAACTTAAAAAATTAGTCGCTATGCACATATCTGGACAAACCCAATTGATTGGGTGAGGGACCCGATCAATCCTATTGCAGACCTAATCAATCTTGGCCCTTGCTCAATCAATTAGTTCTTGCAATTTTCAAGTTCGTTTTGTTTTTTGGTTGCATACCTGATCGATTGGTTTTTTAACCCAATCAATCCTATCCTTCAAAACCTAGACCCAATCAATCCTGTTTGGTAGGGGTTCAATTAGTTTTTTCCAAAAATCAACTTGGAAGCTTTCTAGATGAAAAAAACAATTGATCCTATGCAAGAGAGGATCGATTGGTTCAGCCAGGGGATGGATCCTATAAGCTAGGGGATTGATCCTTTCTTTCCCAACATGCATAAAAACATTTTCAAATAAGAAAATAAGTTTTTTTTTTTTTATCTTAAAACATATTTCACTTGATAAAACATTTACAAACATTTTCTTTTTGAGTTTAAAACATACTTCCAAGCGTTCCAAATTTTAGCACATCAAAAATCATTTTGATAAACATATTTTGTATTTAGCACAATAATGATAAAACATAAAAATATAAAAACAATGCACTAAAATAGTCTTTTGCAAAATCACATTCAAGCTTATTTAGCTTAATGTTTTGTCATTTCAAAATAAGGATCAATTCAAGGCTAACAATCTTTTCCTTCTTGAAATGACAAAACCTAAAGATAAATTTGCTTGATGAAAAACATTGAAAAATATTTTATGATTTTGGAAGCCATTTTCAAAAATCATTTTGCAAAAACTCCCCCTAAAACAATGCATACCAAAACTCAATACATTTTCCCCTTTAATCAATGCATCCTATTCTAATACAACTCAACAAACATATATTAAGCAAATTTGTTCACAAGATATTTCTCTCCTTTTTTGTCATAGCATAAAGGTATGAGCAAATAAACATAAAAAAGCATTAACAAATATATTCATAAAAACATTTCTCCCTTTTTTTGTTTAAGCTTTTTATACCAAATGTTAAACTTCCTATACCAATTGCTATAAGCATACAAGAAAAAATATCCATAAACTCTCCCCTTGTTTGTCATAGCAAAAGAAAGAGAGATCAATTCAAAGCATGAGTCAAAATGCTTTATACCAGTAACATCAAGAGTATTTTGAATGCATGTAATCAATTTGAATATGCACAATGAAGTTTGCATTCATGTATTCAATCATAAGAGCATAAGTGTATCCAATTTAAGCATTTTACCACAAGATCATTCATTCAAACTAATAACATGAAACATATGAGCAAAAGAATAGAGAAATGATATGCATGCAACTCATAGGTCATGTTATTATAGAATGTGCTTAGAATCTAAAACATCAATAGCAATGAAGCATAAATTTAAGCACATGTATTTGATCTCATGCCAATTATTAAAGATAGGTCATCAAGAAGCATACCAATTTCTATCACAAAAGAACTCATTTTAATCTAATCAAAATTGCAAAGTTTTTCTTCCTTTGAACAAAAAAAGAAGTGAAAAAATTTAAGGCACACGATTTTGTATGAAAGGTATAAGCAACAAGGATAAGCATACTAAACAAGCATCAATGAAAGTTTAAAAATTCATTAGCAATTTTGTCCAACAACCTTCAAAGATCATAAATATTTCATGCATATGAAGGATTCAATCAATACATGCATAAATGATAATAGCAATCTTTCATAAGCATATTTTATCCAAACAAGAACCATAAACTTACACATATGTAATAAAGTATAAATACTAATGAGCAATGAGTTCCAAATCATAATGTTATAACAAGCATGTTTCCTAACATGATGAACACATATAATATAGTAAAGAAATAAAGAAAGTATAATTATTCAAATATATTTCAAATTATATCAATGCATAACATTGTACTTAACCCAAACATTTTCAAGTATCTAAATATATATTTTAATCATAACCATACCAACATATGTAAAAACATTTCAAATCACATATTACAATATACCAATAAAGATACAAATATTTATACGTAATGTGGTACATGCTATCTCAATATTTTCAATCCATGAACATGTATAAAATTTCAAAACATAAGTTCATAATTTATGAATCAATGCAATTAAAGTTTAAGAAAATAATATATTCAACTCACAGTCATATTCAAGGATTCATCTTAAATAAATATTAATGCATGAATGATCATCAATCTCATCAAAGCAATTAAGAACTAAGCATGAATATCAATTAAAGTGAACTCATCAAAGCAATCTGTGAATGGTTTTAATGTATAATTAATATTCTTTTATTACTTAGTATCTTGGCTTGAACATTGAGTATGGTTTAGTATTTACTTAATCTTATTCAACAGTCTTGTACTTGACATTAACTTACAAATAAGCTTTAAAATAATTCTAAACTCTTATTTCACTTTGGCCAAATATTTCTCAAGTTAATTTAATTAAGACTAATTAAGATACTCTCTTGATCACATAAGATGATGAATCTCATCTTGATTACTTCATGTATCTTCATATGCCTCGTGTTATACCCAAAAATACTCGACTAAAGCATTCCTGATTAGAATCATAAGTAAAGTCAGAGTAAAACATTCATCATATAAGATTATAAGTAATCTCAAGTCAAAAGATCACTTATACAACCGTTACATAAGAATGTTGTTATAGACACTATGTGAACTACTATATAGAATTTTCATCTTAGGTTATGTTTAGTAAACTTGTTCTTCAAACAAGAACTCACATGTTAGCAAAAGTTTACCCAAACTTCAACCTATGAGATCAATTGCTTACCTTATAAGTAAGAGCATAACCATGTGCTAGTCTCAACAGCTTTTGTTAATATCCTTTTATTGGTAAAGCATCTATTAGGAACCATTTAGGAACATATAGCTTTTATGCAATGATGATTTCATAATTATAATCTTATTATAAGTCCCTTAAAAAGCTTTATTTATATTCCAAGAACTTTACCATATAATTATCAACAAATATCTAAATAATCAAGACCTTTTATAAGATATCAAATATCAAAATATCACAAATATGATAATGTTTTAGCCAAAAAATGATTCAACTTAAAGAGAAAATACTATCACACATAGCATAGAAGCTCACTAAGTTTCACAATCATCCTCCATTTCAATGTAATTAATTATCACTAATTTATTTCATTATGCTAAATTTATCATTCTACAATAACTTATGTTTAAATACCTTAGAACTCCCATTAATTATAGGGTTATATTTTGAATTGCAATCAATAACATACATTGATAGAATTTACATAGGCTAGCCTCATAAATAAAAACATGTACGTACTAAAAATATAAACTAAATATATGGTTATATTTTGAGTTGCAGTTAATAGCATACATTAATAGAATTCACATAAGCTAGCCTCATGAAGTAAAAACATGTACATACTAAAAATATAAACTAATGTCATAATGAAACATAAGAAATGTTCACTAAACTACATTCCTAAAGAAAATAACCAATTAGTACATGTGACTTATTTAAAGATAATGATGGAATCCAAAATTTCCTTTGACAATTCTACATCCATATTAGGCAACCATGAAATTCCAAGAATTTTGTGCTTTCTTTTGTGGAAACATGGATTGATCAAGAAGGTTACTATCCTCTTTACTCCTATTCTCATATTTTCTCTCACAAAATCCTTTATTAAAATTGCATAACTATGCCTTTTCTATTAATTTATGTCCTAAGACTAATCGATTGGCTATGGGATGCATGTCATATTAAGCATTACTATTATTAACTAGGACATTATTTATCTATAAGTTTGTATACATATATTTGATATTACTTCTTATGGATAATGTTCGTGGAATAAACATGCTTTGCAAGGAAAATACAACAAGTTGTAATTATCATATCATCATTGCATTAAAACATTATTGCTAAATTATTTCTAGTCAAGCCTTTGTCAAGATAAGAGATTGTTAAACCTATTAAGAATAGCACATATTTATGCTCTTACTTCTGAAGCAAGCTACTGATCTCACAGGTTAAAGTTTGCATAAACTTGAGCAACATGTAGGTGATTGTTACAAGAACAAGTTCACTGAGCATGTCCCAACAATGCCATTTCATAAATCTTTTCATGTCTATGGCAACATATTCATGTGGTAAGTGTTTAAATGATCCTTTGACTTCATATTACTATCAAACTTAAATGAGGATTGCTATACTTTAAGTTTACCCTACTTATGTGTCGAAGCTCATTTTCTCGGTTTCATGGATTACAAATATCATATCATACATGATATGTAACAAGTAATGTAACAAAACAAAACAAACAAGAACTGAAAGACAACCATAGGATCATACTTGTGTTTTATGCATGTAATTTAAAACTTTGTAACACGCATCTAAATAGAATTATACCTAAACTTAAGACTCAAGCCACCTAAGCATTTGTCCTCCAATGATAATTCACATAGCAATAGTTGTTAAAACCTTTACAATGAGGGATTCTAAACCCGTGCTATCAGGTATTTTTAATAGAAATTGATCTTATCTTAGTTATTTGCCTTAAGGTTACAATATGGAAAGGGACGAAAGCAGTTTTCTTACATAACAAGAATTCACCACTTCCTTAAAATAAACCTTAGTTTAGCTAAACTTATATTGGCTATGGGACTTGTGTTTTTATAATTCTTAATTGCAATAGACTTTTCTAAAGTGCCATAGGGTGTAAGGTAGGTCTTGGAAGAGTTCTTTTGTAATTTCTCTTCGACTCTCACTTTTGCACTTAAGGACATAGATTTTATAGCCCTTGCAATTTAGTTCTTTTAGGGTTATTTCCTCTATTTTGCTTTTTCTCAATTAAATCAAACTTAAATGATTAATCCCATATTAATTTCGCAATACCACCTTATATGTCTAACCCATTAGACTTTCAATATGTTGGCAATGAATATAATATCAAATTGATTAAGAATGATCAACTTATATTGATAGATCATGAGTGACATCTAGCAATGCATTATGAGCATCCAAATATTTGAGAGTCAAGAAAATCTCAACTCAACCATTTAGTGTTCAATTTATCAATGTAATTCAATCCTTCCACCATATATCCTGAAAAGCTTCACAATGGTGTAATGTTTATTGCACTAGAATTTTAATATTTTCATGCTCATTTTTTGTTTAATTTTCCTTATATTTTGGTTTGTTCTTTGAGATTTTTGGCAAAATAACTCTTAAATGCACATTTGTCTTATGTGCAGGTACAAATAGAAAAAATATGAAATTTTGGACAATTTGGATTCATTTTAGAGAATTTTTTATGCAAATTGAGAAAATGGCCTAAACTAATGTCATTGAGTTACATTGCTTATTGAGGATGTTTTCTTGATCATTTCTTTTATCTTGAGCTTATTTCTAAAATTTTTCTAGTGATTTTAATTCTAAATTTCTTCATTAAACAACTGGAATTCTTGGTAGCCCAATGAAGAAGGAAGATGCAAAACTAGGTGCCTAAGGAAGAAAAGCTTGCGGTGTGAATTGAATTTACATTTGCATGTGAAGTTGGCAACACTTCTTGAAAATTCAAAAAAAGACTTAAAAAGGTGATGAGCTAGCAATTTGGAGAGTTTCTATTAATTATAATGTGGACTTTTTTAGAGTAGTAAAAATGCATGAGAGAAAGCCTACAACCAAGGAAGAGCATAGGCGTCAAATAGCTTTACACTAAGGATGAAAGAATGATAGAAGAAATCTCTAGAAGACCCATCATTCCTAGAAATTTTGGAGAGATTTTTAGGGGTTTCAGGCACTACCTCACCTATCTATAAATAGGAGGAAAGTCAGCCATTTTGGGGGAGATTAGACTAGGATTTTAGTTTCTTATTCTTTAGTTTTATGCATTTTTCTTTACTATATTTTTACTTTCCTACTTGCCAAATAGCTTTAGAATTCAATTTTTTTTATTGAATTTGATTGCAAATTTACATTTTCTAAGGTATTTTTCAAAGTTCTTTAAGATTTTGAAAATGAATTTTGCAAATTCTATTGATTTCTAGCTTAAATTCTTATGATCTCTTGCTGATCTCAATTCTGGCTTTTAATCTACACATCTAACCTAGCTTCAATGTTTTCTTTGAAACTTAGTGATTTTGTGTTTGTTTTTACTCCAATTTTTTTTCACAATTTCGTTGTTCATTATGCCTTAACATTGTAGAAAAACAAAATCAAATATATTCCCAATCGTTCTAGTTAATTGTTATAAATTGAGGTTGAAATCTAGAAAAGGTGTAATTTAGTTGACATAATCCAGCTTGAACGTGGCACTGCTCTCCTCTTGACAAATTGTTTGCTTCTCCCAACCTTTGATCTCCTAGATTTACTTGTTATCTTATTTACTTTCATTTTGTTGCAATTTATTTTATGATATTGATGGCTATTTGGATGATTTTTGTTGAAGTTGCTTTGTTTTCCTTTGTTTTACATAAATCTTAAGATGTTAGTTCATTGAGTTCATTTTGTTCCATTTTACAATGATTTTCTTGTTAGATTTTGTAGTAAACTTGTTGTTGAATGATATATTAGGTCAGTTCAAGTTCATTTTTATTATTAAATTCTATATCTAATTTTTTTCCCTCAACAACTTAGTGAGTTTTGGTTAACTTCCAAATTCTGTTTTAGTTTTCCCTAATTATTTATTGTATTTTCTTACACTTTTTGTTCTTCAACTTAGTTTTTCTTCTAGTTCTTTAATTGATCTTTTCATTTGTGCTCATGTTCACTTGATTTTGCCTCATTTAGAGCTAGAACAATACTTACAAATCCTATTTCCAAATTTGCAAGTTCTTATTCTTAGTCACGGGTTGATAGTTTAGGTATGGCATTTTCTTGCTTAATTTGTATTTGTATTTTGTTTTCATTAAAATTCACTTACTGTTTTACACATTTTTGTTATAGTCTATGTAGTTTGCATGTCCACACTTAGATCTAGAGTTTGTTATGCAATTTTTAGTTTCATGTTTTGCATTTTATTTTTGGTTCTAGGTTATGACTTTACTATGCTTTAGTTACTATTTTGTTTGATTTTATTTTCTTAGAATAGCTGAATTTTCATGCTTGTTCTTTGATCAAACCAACTTTAGAAGAGTATAGGGATAATAGATACTTAGTCTAGGAATTTCTTTACCTAATCTTTGTGAGACGATACATTGACTGAGAGGTCACTATTATAACTAGTATGGCTTATATACTTGTAGATTTGTCCATTCAAGTGTGTACTTATAAGACCTCTTATACTAATTCTTGTAGTTTTTAGTCAACATGTATGAATTTAGCATGAAACTATTACATCCAAATTCATTTTCATGCTTTGGCCGAAAACTTTTAAGTCAACTAAAACCAAGAAACAAATAAGATATGTCCCCTCATATCACTTAGGATGATGGACCCTTTCTTAAACAATCATCTACTTTCCCTTGCTTTAAACCATGGCCAAAAACTCCTTTTTTAGGCATCAAGCACCTTAATCCTTAAAGGTGAATTAAAGTATGACGATTCACATATAGATGACCTGGTGCCTACAATATAAAGACCATTTACATGAATAACACATAAAGAACATTTACATGAATAACACATAAGAACATTTCCATAGACACTTGAGTGAGATACCAAATGAAGTTCCCACATTGGGCCATGTTTAGTGAAATTGTTCCCCAATAAGCGCCCATATCTTACCGTCAAATATCCCCATACTTTAACCTATGAGGTCAATTACTTACTTCAAGTAAAGAGGTTTAACATGTACCAGTCTTTAAGCATTATTGATACCTTGTCTCAACAATCCATTGACTAGAAACAATTTGGGTATACAATTTTGTTGCATAAGGATCTCATAATTATAGCTTTTTACAATTCCTTTGCAAAGCCATTGTTATCCATGGACTTCATCAATTAGTACCCTGATAACATTTTATCCTTATGCATATTGATGAAAGAAATTAAAACCTTTTAATCACTTAAAAATAGTGATTGGTGCAACTAAAATGTATGTCCTTTTGCCAACCGATTGGCTATTGGGCACATACACTAACATGATGGTCCTAACCATGGATACCCTAATCAAGCATTTTGGGTATAACATGAGAAATATGAACTTACATGAGTGATCGATATAGAATTCATCACTTTGAGTGATTGGAAGAATATCTCAAATAGGCTTGGCAAAGGTTAACTTATGAAATCTTTAGCCAGAGTGAAATGAATTTTTAGAATAACTCTAAAACTTATTTGAAGGGTTAATTGCCCAAATTAAGACTTAACATGGTTAAACTAATTGAGTAGATACTAACTCGTCCTCAAAGTTAAACCAAGATATCAAATGATGAAAGGATAATAATTATACTAAAAAACTAAGTAAAGATAGGCTTGTTAAGCCACATTAACTTTTCTTAATAATTGAGGTTCATGACTCATTGCTAGATGATAAACATGATCTACAAATATAAGATTGATTAATTAGAGAACCAATGATAAACTCAAAAGGTTTGATTCATCTAATCCAAATTAATTAATGATTACAATTTATTGCCAATAATTTAACAAACATAATGGATCACATATTAGAACGTGGCTTGTGAAAGCTTAAAATTAAGTTGGACTTAATTATTGAGTTAAAATAATTAGAGGCCTAAATAGTGGAATTACTAAAGGCCAAACACCTATTAGAATAGAGTATGGTTATCCTTATTCTCATCATCAATCTTATTTGGTATAGGATTTGTCTAAACTCTTCCTCTATTTAAAGAAGCGCAGCCACCTCCTTTTTTGATGCTATTCACTTGCATTATCAATCTCAAGTGTTGAGAACAAATTGAGAGAAAACAAAAGATGGTAAGCGCATATCCTACCAGTATAGGATTCGACCAAGCTTCCTCCCATCCTTTGAGAAGGTTCTTTTCTTCTTTGTCATGTGGATTATTGTTAGAAGGTAGAAACTTGGACAACTATTGGTTTTGCAACAACCAAACTTGAATTTTGTGGTGACTAGTACACAACTACCCAAGGTATTGAAATCATGCTCTTACTAATTTTGTTGCATGATTGTGTAAGTTCTTATCCATAAATTCTAGGTTTTGGAAATTAAAAATTTTATATTTCTGTTGTGTTTACATGTCTATTGTATGATTAATTCGAAGTAGTTTCTTTTTTTTTTGTGTTAAACATCCAAAGATCTTCAAGAAGACCGTTTTGCTTAGGGGGTAAGGAGTGTACCATTTAATATGGAATATTTGTTATGATCACTCCTTCTAAACATTCAACCACTCCATATTAACTCTTGAACCTTTCTGTTAACAATGATGATATGTTTCATTATATTATTATCGTTAGGATCCATTTGGTAACATTTTAATTTCATTAGTAATATAATGGCTCTTAAAAGTTATGCTTTTGTTCTAGTAATAATAGGAGTCTTAACGACATCTATCATGATATCTATAATAAATACAAAAAAAAAAAAAAAACAAAATTCATGAACACTCAAATAACACAAGTCTCAAGGTGAATAAAAATAAATTTTAGTAATTCTTGTGTCATATAAACTCATAAAGTTAGTTCAAAACTTATAAAAAATTAAATATTATTAATTTTTTAAATTATAAAAATTTTCTAAAAGATTATCTATGGTAGTCGGTTGTCATGAGATAGGCATTTAATTGCCTTACACAATTTTAAAATCTGTTTGAAATTTTACTTGTGGTAGTTAACTGTCTGGAAAATTTTTCATTTTGTTTGAAAATTTTGCTTGATGCAGTTGACTTTCTTTAAAAATTTCTTATTTTGTTTAAAATTCTATTTGTGACAGTCGACAGCTAAATGATGAGCAATTGACTGTTGGGGAAAAAAGGATATTTTGTTTGAAAAATATTCTGAAGCAGTTGATTGCCCTGGCTCGGGTGTCGGCTCCGTTGTTTGAATGCTCTTAGGAGACCCATATTTTTTATTCTAACTATCCTAAATGGTAGCAGCATCCCACAAAGAAGATATCCAGAATGTCTACAACAACTTTTAATAAAAACTCACATTTTTGGGTGACCTCCAATGGCATCAGAATGTTTTACGATAATAATTCAAGAACTTATCCAAACGTTTTTGAGATTTCTATGATGCATTAACACAGAAGAAATCAAGCCTAATGGCTCTGAGACCAATGTCGGAAATTATAGGATTGATAATGATAAATAATAATTACAAAATTAAACACTTGGACGATTGAGCATAATTTTTCTTCGTATTTTTTTTTTCTCAATTTTTTTCCTGGTTTTTGGATCCCACTCCATTATGATCATGTACCATGTGGTTTTAGTGGAGGAAAGGGGCGACAGTTATTATTATTTGAATTCAAGTCAAACCAATCACTGTGTCTAATCTTCTTTCTTATAAATTTTTAAGATATTCTTGGTACAAATGATTATGATAAAATAGAATAAGATGATATTATGAATAAGATTAATAAAATAATATCATATTATCTTATATTTGATATATGCAAAAATTATAATAGAATAATTTATTTATTGATGAAAATTATCCTTCTTCAAAGTTTATATAATTTAAATTATTAATGTAATTTTTAAGGGTATAATAGGAGATGTAAATTTAATTCTATGGATTAAAAATAATCATATCCACTTTAGAAGAGTTGAATCATCCTTTGCCAAAAGAATGATTAATCCTCTTTACAATCTTATCATTTTCTTTCGATACAAACCAAATATAATATCGATATCTTATTTTGCTTTCAACTTGCTTTAACCAAGAAGCTTTATTCCGTTAATTTTTTGTTAAATATTTAGGATACTATTTTTGTTAATTATTTTTCTTTTGTTTGGTTGGTTGCATAAGAATTTATTAACTATGGTAAGATATTTTTTGAAATCTATTTCTTCCTTTGTTTGTTTTATAAATACTTATTTACTTTGAGATGAAATTTTGATTTCATTAGTTTGATAACAATTTTCATTTATCAATCCATATTTAGCTGCCTAATTTGCCTCTTATAATTTTCTTTTTTGTTCAAGAAAATCATTAATTGATGCTCTTGAATTTGTATGCTATTTGTATCAAATATTAATGTATTATATCCATTTAGCATATGATATTCACATCTTTCAAGCTAAAATGTGCTTTTGATTGTTTTGATACTGATTGGTATAAGAAATGTCAATAAAAAAACAATAAAACTTTGATTTTACTCTTCAAATGAATCATATTCATTGTGCGAAAAAGTGCATTTCTAATCCTTAAACTTTTATCTGTATTTTATTTTAATTCTTAATTTTTAAATTGTTTTACGAAAATTCTAATCCCTTTAAAAGGGTACCAATACGGTTCTTTCACCAAAATTTGTATAAAAATAAAAAAAAATTACAACTTAGAATATTTTATTGAGAATTATTATTCTTTGCTATTATCTTAAAATGTATTTATAAGAAAGGAAATAAAACTTTTAAAATTTTTAAAAATAAAATAGGAGTATTTTTGTCTGTGATTTTTAAAATTCAACTTAAAATCAAAGACAAAAAGGATAACTTAGTTTCTTTCTAAATAATTTAAATTTTTTATTTCTTTCTTAATTAATACCTCTTTGTATGACAATAAAAAGTAATAATTTTAAGTTCATTACCATGATTTTATTTTCTTTTTTTGTTCTTATTTTATCAAATTTTATTTCTCCTATATTTATAAATTTTGGTCAAAGAATGTAAAATTAAATCCTATTAAAAATAATGCTAGAATGTTTTAAAAAATTAATGAAATAAAACATACCTAAAAAATATTTTAACACCTAACTAAAAAGAATTAAATAATAATTAGTAATCCTCGAAAGTGCCTTTTGTAAATTATTGCTATTATAATTTGATGGTCTCTAAAATTATACTAACCTAAAATAATTAACTTATTAACTATTATCAATTAAAAAAAACTTTATTTATTACTATAATCTCTCAAGAAAATATTTTATTTGAAGTAATTCATTCAAAATCACTTAGTAAATGAATTTAGTCCCCTTACTATTTAAGTTTAAAACTATAGCTAGTAAGTTAACATTATTGCTTGAGTCCTTTAGTACATGCAAACTTTTATATTCTTTTCTTAAAAAAGTGTAAACCACTTGACTGTCAAAATTATTTGTGTACGTTTCATTGTCTTTTTTTTGTTAAAAATTCTAACTTTATTTTTAATAGGATTTAATATTATAGTTTTTACCAAAATTTGTAAATATTAAAGAAATAAAAATTAATAAAACAAAAAGAAAAAAATCGAAGTAATGAACTCAAAATTATTACTCTTTGTTATCATATCAAAATATATTTATACTATCGAATAACTAACTATGTATGAAATAAGTATTACATTAAGAATATCAAATCAATCATTTATAAATTGGATCAAACTCATATATAATATGTATTATAAAGATATTTAAGGAGAAAACTATAACCGGCAAGTTTCATGCAACAAAATGAAGAAAGAATTTCAATAAGAAAAAAGTAATAAAAATGTGATTATTAAATGTTAGCTCAAGTGTAGATAACAAGCCGAAAGGGTGGTGAATTGAATTTTCTCCAAATTAGTTTTCAAAAATAAATCTTCAAATAAATGTAAATGAGAAATTGAAAGTTTAAGAAATATAAAAAATTAAAGCACAAATAAATAACAATGAATATAAAAGAGTAGCGATGTAGAAATTAAATACAAAGATTTATAGAGGTTTGATCCTTTTCCAAAAGCACCTATATTCTCTCACTTACCCTTACTTGCCAAGGAATTAAATCCCCTAATTGAAAAATCTCTTACAAAAACACAATTCCTATCTTTCAAGTATAAGATAACAGTCTCTACTCTTTTTAGAATTCTACCCAATCATATCAATCTCACTCAAGAGGATAACTCACCTCTTGACTCACGAAGCCCATTTTGAATACAAAGACTTTGCAAACTATGAAATACCTCTCACAGTTTAAGTGTTTGCCCAATTTTGGAACAAAGAATGATAAATAAAGAAACAAATGAAGTTTGGATACAACAAATACAAAGGATATTGAATTAAAGCACTATAAACTCTAAAGCTCTTGATTTTTTAAAAGAATGAATATAAGGCTTATTGGTGCTTACTCGCTTCCTTCTCTTAACTTCAATGGTGTGTTAAAATGCCTAATTTATAGAGAAAAAGAGTTTGTAGCCATTGGGAATGTTTGGAAAATGAAAATAGTCATTATTCCTTTGAAAAATCAGCCATTGAAAGCACTCTAGGCAAGACTCGATCGATCCATTTTGGCAAGGGGTCAATTCATTTTTTGACCCAATCAATCAATTCATCCAGGGGATTGATCCATTTTGGCTATTTTGAAATTTCATGGCTTTCTATATAAAAAACTTATTGATGTTGTTTCATATGGGATTGATCAATTTTGTGAAACCCTATACTTGATAATTCTAGATCTTAGGGGATCGATCCATTTTCACATTTTTTAAACTTAAAACCTTTATGGATAAAAAATCAATTAATCTTTTTTACCAAGAGATTGATCCATTTTTAGAGGGGATTGATCATGTCTTTTAAGAGATTTGATTATTTTCAGAATTGTGTAAAACTTGCTTCAAATATGGAAAAAAGTTTTTTTTTTTTATCTTAAAACATTTTTCCTTTGAAAATTTGTTGGAATTCTTTTTTCTTTTCAGTTCAAATCAATTTGTTCCAAGTTTTAGCAAATCAAACATCATTTTGAAAATCATATTATTTATTTAGTATCAAAAACAATAAATCATAAAAATATGTACTAAATACATCTTTCCAAGTTAAAAATCATTTTCCAAAATATATTTCATTTCAAACATATTATTTATTTTTCGTTCCAAAATAAATTTTCTTGATGAAAAACTTTCTTTAAAATATTTAAGAATTTTGAAAGCTATTTTGATAAAAACTCCCCCTTTAAGCAATGCATGTTTACTAAAAAAATCTCCTCCTTAAATAGTGCATTCTAATCCAACACACATTATTCAACATACATATATGTTAAAACATAAAACATATATATTTATCAAGCACACACATATACATATATGAAAGCAAATTTGTCCGCAAAATATTTCTCCTCTTTTTTGTTATAGCAAAAAGGTGATCAATTCAAAACATAGGACAAAATTCAAGAGCAAATAATATCATGCATAAAAAGCCCATGTATTCAAGTGTTATATGCACAATGAAGTTCAAATACATATATTCAAGTTCAAAAGCATAAAAATATCTTAATATATCCAATTTTATCATTTTAGCACAATAATCTTAAAATTTACTACATGAAACTTATGAGCAAAAAGATAAAAGAATAATATGCATGCTACTCATAAGTCATGTCATTATGAAATATGCTTAGAATTTAAGACAGCAATATCATGTAATCATATATTCGAGCACATATATTCAAACTTATATCAAATATTAAAGATATGTTATCACATAATCAAATTATTTTAGTTCTAGCAAAATTGCATTGTAAGACTTTTCCCCTTTTTGACAAAATAAGAAATGATCAATTTAAAGCACACACACTTTTACATAAAAGGTACAAGCTATATTAGGATAGGCATACTTTATAGCAAATATGAAAAGCACACTCATAAGCATATCCTATCGAAAGCAGAACCATAGCTCATATATATGTAATGAAGCATAGGTATTAATGAGCAATGAGGTTCTTTCAAAATGTCAAAACAAAGATTATGCAAGCATGATTTTCCTAACATGATGAACACATGCTATATAGCAAAAAAATTATGAAAACATGATTATCCAAATGCATGATGGACATACATTCAAGTATAAGTCATTTCCATGTATGACAATGTACTTCATCCAAGCATATGCAAATATATAAACATATATTTCAATCAAAATCATACAAGCATATGCAAAATCATTTCAAATCATATATAGCAATACGCCCAAAAGATGCAAACATTTTGACACAATATGGTACATGCTATCTCAATGATCTTAATCAATGAACAAGCACAAAATTTGAAATTATAAGTTCATAATCTAAGTCAAAGTAATTAAAGTTCAAGAAATCAATATATTCAACTCATAGCCATGTTTAAAGATTCATTTTAAGCAAATATTCATGCATTAAAAATCATTAGTCTCATTAAAGCAATAAGAATTAGGTATGAATATCAATCAAGGTACATTAATCAATCCAAGCTTTTAAGAATGTTAAAACAATCTCTACCAAGTGGCTTGGTGACTAAATTGTGCAATGTGTTCGTAAATTCATGTACAAAATCATATATTTGCACATCATTTCTCATGCAAAACATTCAATGCATTAAGATTAGCAATATTTTACCTCATTTCATATCAAGTTATGTTGTTGTGCTCATTTAGTTTTGAGTTTTCTGTTCCAAATATTTTGAGTAAGTCTTTTAAGGTACGTGGGCTTGATTGATGAAGATACTTTGATTGCTTCTTTTACTATGAACTCCAAAAAGAATATTGACCCATTCTTGCTCATTTTAAGTTTTCCTTACATAAACTTAGAAAAATTATTGACAAAGAAATATTCATTAGTAGCATCAAAAATACCAATTGATAAAGATTATACCAATTGCTAGAAAATAAATTTCATATTCTAAGTCATTATAGGCAAAAGAAATTTGTCCATTAAGCACAAGTTGCCAATTGCAATAGAGATAGATTTAAACATACTTTATAAACTTAAGCTAAATGCCATGTATCAAATTAAACATCAAATAACTCAATGGTATCACTAAAGCTAAAGTTCTCAATCTAATGTTCAAAAATTAATTCTTCTAGGCCACTTATGAACACAAAGAAGACATAGTCAATATTCAAGTGTATTCTTGGAAATTTTAGCACAAGAGACTATATCAAAACAAATGTTATGCCATAATCAACAATGACTTAAGGTAAAAATAAGCATTTCAAGAAAATTACTCACTTAAGTCATGTTCCAAGCATTTCAAGTCAAGTTAAATAATATTTATCATATAAGCATGCACTTGACAAGCACAATAGATGAACAAATAACATATTTCATTTAAGATCAAATTGTTCATTATGCATCAAATTGAAATCACTAATCAAGAAATATATCAATTAAGCACAAAAGCAAGCATATTTAAAAAATGTTTTGCAAAATCAAGACATAAGTAATTTGGCATTTCAAAACACAAGCATTGAGGTCAAACTAAATCAGTGATCATATAAGCATATTTCAAAATTTAACAAACTTGTCCAAGTCACAAAAACATTTTCATATGAGCAAATTTCACCAATAAGCACTTTAAGTCTTATACTATTCAAACATCAATATATTCCATACAAAATGTATTATGACCATAAAAATCATACTCATCAAGCTAAACTCAGTCAATCAAATTCATTTATGCAAAAAAAAAAAGATAAACTATTCAAAGCTTAATATGTCTAAGATTTTGATTTTGCACTTTAAAACTCATTCTTCTTGAAAAATACTTTGAAAAAAATCTCATAACTTGTCAAGCTCATTTTTAATCATATTGAACTATTCCAACAAATTTCAAATGACAAATCAAAGTTGTTTAAGTGGTCATTTAGCCTTAGAAACAAGAAAATTAAAATATCAACTCTTAAACCCCTATATTTCCTTTAAAAATGCTATTAAGATGGACAAAAAGATTAAAAATATATTTTAAGCTCTTCAAACCATTTAAAAAAGTTTTATATCACAATTTAAAATTTGTCCAAATGATTTTTATGCCCACATATGCTTAAAAATAAGATTTGATCTTTTAAACTCTAAAATCCTTTGAAATATATATAACACTATGAAAAATTAAAACCACTGCAAATTAACAAGTTTCTTTGTTTGAGCAATTCCAAATCATTAAACTCAAGAAATTTAATTCATTTTGTAATTAAAAACTTGCTAAAACAAATTTTCACATTTTAAAACTTGACTTTTACAAAAATCATTTTCAAAGCAAATCATAAAGTTTCAAAATCATTAAATTTTGTATGCTTCCCCTAAGTTTGTGCATAAAATATAAACAATTAAGTACCAATAATAATTTCACAAAACATGATATTGTCAATATTCATATACACAATCATGCTTATGCATAAGTTCTAAAATTTAAAATAAACGTATCTTAAGAATGTACAAAATCAGTTTTACCAACCTTAACAAAATATCAAGATTATCCATCCAATCCCATTTTCAAGAGAATTCATGAATTCTCCCTCTTTTTGTCAATAGCACATATTCATAGCAAATATATCCACCATATACATAGCCATAACAAATATTCTTTTAAAAATATATTTCAAGCAAATAAGCATTAAACATAATTTCAACAAGCATGAGGAATATTTATATCAAAATCATGCAGTCAAGAGCAAAAATAAATCCATACTCAATTTAAACTGGCATTTTGCCAAGATTATGCAACATAAATCAAATCAAATCAAATTCGCATATATCAACAAAGTATATAACAATTAAGCACTCAATATTCATTCAAGAATAAACAATCAATTTCAAATTCACTTTAAATAAAAGCTTAAAGGTTACCCATCTCCATTGTTTGTCTAGAGTATTCAATCTTCAAAATCACAAAGTAGCTTCTTGCTCTAACACACCTACAAGAGATATTAATCAATTGATTTTTGGTACCCCAATTGCTTTGGGTCCTTGAGAGTTAGTCATAATATCTCTTATTCCTTTTGGAAGCCATACTTACCTAATTCTAGATGGAAGTTTTCTTCTTATAGAACAAGTAGATATACTATGATCATGAAATTTACTAATTGCATTTTTGCAAGTTTGGCATATGAAGTTTTCAAAATATTTTGCTTTTCATTTATCAAATCATCAAATTTCTTTTTCAAATCAAATTTTTTTTCCAAAATTTCATTTCTTTTTTGAGAAGCTTCAAAATTTATTTTCAAATTTTTATTTTGTTTCTCTAAATCATCGTTTGTATTCATAAAAAAATCATTTTCAATATTTAAGTTTGAAATCATTTTCTTATATTTCAAATTCATTTACTCAAATTCAACAAATAACTCATTAAAAGCAACTTGTAATTCATCAAAAGTATAAGAGCTTGAATCACAAGAGTTTAAGGCTACCTTAGACTTTTCAAGAGCCATGAAGCATGAAACATTTTGGTTTAAGGGGCAACTTCCACTTGGTTCCTCTTTTTTTCTTGTTTTCCCATACATCTCCTCAAGCTTATCTTATATCTCTTTAGCCGTGTAGCAACTTGAAATTTTGTTGAAATCGTCATCATTCCTGGCACAATATAGTATGTTTATAGCCTTGTAATTTGCTTGGATAAGCTTCAAGTTCTTCTCATCCAATTCTTTATCATATGCTGAAATATCAAGCCCTTTGCTAAGAATCATCCAAGCTTCCATGTCATGAACTATAATCTCATCCTTCATTGAATGTAGTGTGAACTATTGAATATGGAAGGCACCATAATGGATTGTCCTTCCCCAAGTGTTATATCAAAAACTTGAACCATAGCATCTTTTACTTAAGATTGTTAGACCTACACAAGATACTATAAGCTCCAATACCAATTATTAGCTCAAGTGTAGATAACAATCCAATATGGGGGTGAATTGTATTTTCTTTAAATTATTTCTCAAAAATAAATCTTCAAATAAATGTAAATGAAAAATTGAAAATATATGAAATTTATGAAATTAAAGCACAAATAAATAATAATGATATAAAAGAGTAGGGATAGAGAAATCAACCCTAAAATTTTATAAAGGTTCAGTCCTTCTCCAAAGGCACCTATATCATTTCTTTTATTCTCACTTACCAAGAAGTTCAACCCACAAATTGAAAAATCTCTTACAAAAACACAATCCCCATCTTTCAAGGACAAGATAGCAACCTCTAATCTTATAAGGATTCTACCCAATCCTATCAATCTCACTCAAAAGGATACCTTACCCCTTAATTCACCAAGTCCCCTTTGAATACAAAGGCTTTGTAAACTATGAAATACCTCTCAAAGGTTAACTGTTTGCCTAACTTAGCTACAAAAATGATAAATGAAGAAACAAATGAAGTTTGGATACAACAAATACAAAGGATATAGAATTGAAGTACTATAAACTCTAAAGCTCTTCATTTCTTGAAAGAATGAATATAAGGCTTGTTAGTGCTTACCATTTTTCTTCTTTTAACTTCAATGGTATGTTGGAATGCCCAATTTATAGAGAAAAAGAGTTTGTTGCCGTTAAGGATGTTTGGAAAATGAAAATAATCATTGTTTTTTTGAAAAATTAGTCACTTAAAGCTTTAAGACCTGATCAATCCATTTTGGCAAGAGATCAATTCATTTTTGAACCAATTGATCCATTCCTCCAGGGGATCGATTCATTTTGGCTAATTTGAAATTTTATGGCTTTCTGCCAGAAAAAACCCGATTGATCTTATTTCATAAGGGATCGATCCATTTTGTGAAATCCTAGACCCAATCGATCCTATATCTTAGGAGATCGATCCATTTTTTATTTTTCAAACTTAGAACCTTTCTGGACAAAAAAAAATCAATCGATCTTTTTTACTAGGGGAATGATCCATTTTTCCAAGGGATCGATCTCTTCTTTTAGAATTATGTAAAGCCTATTTCAAACGAGGAAAAAGTTTGTTTTTTATCTTAAAACATTTTTCCTTTGAAAAATTCTTGAAAAAGTTTTTCTTTTTAAGTTCAAATCAATTTGTTCCAAGTTTTAGCAAATCAAATATCATTTTGAAAATCATATTATTTATTTAGTACCAAAAACAATAAATCATTAAATTATGTACTAAATAAATCTTTTCAAGTTAAAATCATTTTTCAAATTTTTGTCATTTCAAACATATTATTTATTTAGTACTAAAAATAATAAAATTGAAGAACATGTACTAAATAAATTTTTTTCAAAATTTTAATCAAGTTTATTTAACTTAATATTTTACCATTTCAAAATAAAGATCAGCTCAAAACAAATATTAAAAATCAATAAAAATACAAATTAAAAAATTTTCAAACTCACGAGTTCAACTTAAACTCAGGGTGAAAGAAAACTATTAGAATTTTCAATTAAAATGGATGTGAAAGTGAAGATAATTTTTTTGACCTATTCTTAGCAAATTTTAAAGGTACCAAACACTAAATTTTTATAGTAATTTCATTTATATTATTTATTTTTAAGTTGAGTGAGGTTATTTGACCCACTCAACATAATATGGTTACGCCACTATAGCAATGAGTAATAATTTTGAATGCATTGTCTTGATTTGTGATTTTCTCAAAATTTAATGGGAGACACCTTTTAAAAAGGTTTGAAATTATGATGAAACAATTTAAAGAACAAAATAAAATCCATATAAAAGATTTGAGATTACAAATGCATTTTTTCTATTCATTCTCTTGACAAACTGTAGATTTCAATTTTTAACACTTTTGTCTCATATATGTTATTGGTGACAATAAGTATTGATATAAAGCATGGTGAAGTAAAGCCCGCGAGAGAAAAAGAGAATTGACGCAGTTGTAAAATTAAGGTAATTTTCATCAACTTGCTATTTGAATTAGATTGGCAAGGTTAAATTCAAGAAAACTCAAGAAAAGTTCATTCCTAATATATATATTGACAAGTACATTATAAAAAAATTACTCAAATTTTCAAAAACCACACAACTCAAAGTATTTTATTAACAATCTTAACTTTGATTCAAATGGCTGATGCAGTCACACTTTCGTTCCCCTGTTCTCAGAATCCCTTCATTAAAAAATAGTGTAGATAATAAAAGATCAAATTGTAACTAAGCTTTGTTTCAACATGAGAATGTTTGAAAAGTAGACAAGGGTGTTATTTGTAGCTGCACCAACACCGAGGGCATCCAAGAGGACAGATCTTTTATCACAGAAACACAAAATAAAATAAAATAAAATAAAAAAGAGAGAAATCTTAATCATCGACTGCAATATGGCGAAAAGGAAACAAGGGCTGGGTTGGATGGAATGGTTGAGAGGATGGATGTACTTGATTCATGAGATGCTTTTCCAGAGGATAATAGCGAGTTACCTGCGTTTTGAATGACCTCAACTGCGTTGTGACAGGCTCCACCAGCGGCATCGGGCGGGAAATGGCGAGGCAATTGGCTGAAGCAGGGCAGGCGCATGTTGTAACGGCAGTAAGAAATCCAATAGGCAGCTAATGAGTTGATTAATCAATGGTCGGCCTCATGGCATGGGCTTCCTTTCATTTTCTCTCCTTGGATTCTGTTATCAATTTTGCTAATGCCTGTAATACACTTCTTGGACCCCTGCATGTTCTTGTTAATAATGCGGAATTTTTTTCAATGGGAGGTTCGTATTATTATGGATTTTATTTATTTTGGAACCAAAAATGGAAATTTATATTTCAATTTTGTCATATATAGAATCTTAAAGTAACCCTTTGATATCATTTTTAAAATTATTATGATAATACTTAATCATCAAGATGAATTTATTGTAATCACTTAAGAATCATTAATGTTTAGTAATTAAATATAATTGCGTTAAGTATTACTAAAAATTAAATATTATTTTATTTGAAAGTATCAAAATAAACAAAAGCATTATAATACTTACCCCAATTACTGATTTTAATGTTATTTAACAATAATAATTTGTGTACAAAATATTAGTAATATTTTATTTATTTCATGATAAATATAATTAAATTATAAAATTAAAAATATATTTATTTATAATAAATTAGTTTTTATAGTATAAATTATGCAAAAAAATATTTGAATTAGAAAATAAAATTAATATATTAAAATCAAATGATTATATTATATATAAATTTTAAAAAATTAAAAAAATCACAAAATATTTTTAAATTTGTTATAATAAATATTAATTTGAAAATATAAAATAATTACAATTAATTTTAAGAAGTGAGTTTTTAACTCACATATTAAATAATTAATATTAATTATTGTTAATTTTTCATTTCATTTTACTCCAATGATAAAAATTTATTACCCTTTTAGATGGGATTAAATCATATTCTAAGACAATCAAGTAATCACTTTTGGTGATTTAAGGTCACCATTATATCAAATTACTAAATAATTACTAAATACGGTGATCTAATTATCATATATAAATTATTATAATTTTTAAGTGATTACTTTATACCAAACACTAACTAAAAATTTTTATGAGGAACACAAAAAAGTCAATCATCTGCTCGAGCACTGCTTTCAGTATCACATTTGCCATCCCTTATTAGAGGATCTGTAAGTCGAATCATTAATGTCAATTCTGTTGTAAGTTCCCTTCTCTTCAGATGAACTTTTGTGTGTGTTTGTGTTTGTGTCAGTTATTTCCCAATTATTTAGGAAACAAGACTATTTAAATCAGGGTTAATGGTTATGATAATTTAAGTATATTATAGAAATTTAGTCATTACAAGCAATGGCATCTGAATGCATAGTCATTGGGCTATTAACTCATTGTTATTTTTTCTTTGGTGCTAATATTATGCTTGAATTAAAACTGAAGCACTTGCGTAATTGGTATTTTGCAATAAGCACAATTGTTAAAAGTGAACTTCTGATGCCCATTGTAGATACTTTGCATTGCTATTCTAATTCTTACCTTGGTTAGGGTAGGATGAGTTGAAAAAAATTAAATAGAGAAAATGCTAGAAAAGAGTCATGTTACAAGTAATTTCACTCAAATGAGGCACATTCTGTTAGGAATAATGACTTAAATCCCATAAAATATTTGTTTGGATTGGTCAGATATTGCTTGATGGAAAAGAAGACTTGTAAAAGAAGAATTTTAAGAGAAAGAAGATTATTAATAGGTAAGTTTGACTTGCAAGAGAAGAATTCTAAGAGGAAAAAGATTCTTAATAGGTAAGTTTGTATAGTTATAAATAGATAAAATCTCTACAGGGTTAGGTATGAGAAAAAGATATAAGAAAGTTGTAGGATTTTGTGGGATAGACACCCTATAGGAGTATTGAGATTTTACGTCTTATAGGTGTGCATGTTTGTTTGTGAGTGGTCTAGAAGAGATTGAGAGGGTTCACATAGGTATGATGTATGAGTGTATATGGGTATGTATTCGGTTGTGTTGAAAAGGTGCATATGGGTATGTGTTTGTTTAAGTTGAGAATACTCCATAGGACTAAAGGAGATTGAGAGGGTCTATGGGTATTAATTGTTGAGTGGTTGATACGTTTTAATGTATATTTGTAATTTTTTACAACTAGTGGATCTTGTTTCTCATCCATGGGCGTAGGTCAGTTGAATCAAATCACATTAAATTATTATCTCTTGTGTGATTGTTTGATTTTGCTTCCGTTGACTAGATTGGTTGAGGCTTTTTCCCAACAAGTGGTATCAAAGCTAAAAGTTCAAGATTTGAGAATAGTTGAAGGTACGAGACATGGGAAAAGGTAAGTCTAGAGGAGCTCAATTCAATAGAAAAGTTCAAGTTCAAGTTTTGAGGATTGAAGATTGGTTTGTGTGAAGCATAAAGACACACAAGAAAAGATGATCGTGAGACTTTCATTGCAGGTGGAGCTAAGCATGTCTAGCATAAAGATAGATGATTTGATGGAATTTAAGTCAAAGTGGAGATTGGTAGGAATAATGACTTAAATCCCACAAGAGATTTGTTTGGGATTGGCTAGATATTGCTTGATGGACAAGAAAACTTGCAAAAGAAGAATTCTAAGAGAAAGAGGATTCTTAATATGTAAGTTTGACTTGCAGGAGAAGAATTCTAAAAGGAAATGGATTCTTAATAGGCAAGTTTGTATGGTTATAAATAGGTGAAGTCTCTACAGGGTTAGGTATGAGAAAAAGATGTAAGAAAGTTGTAGGGTTTTGTGGGATAGACATAAGAGTATTGGGGTTTTACTTCTTATAGGTATGTATGTATGTTTGTTTATGAGTGAACTAGAGGAGATTGATAGGGTCCATATAGATGTAATGTATGGGTGCATATGGGTATGTGTTTGTTTAGGTTGAGAATACTCCATAGGACTAGAAGAGATTGAGAGGGTCTATGGGTATTGATTGTTCAGTGGTTGATACGTTTTGATGTATGTTTGTAATTCTTTACAACTAGTAGATCTTGTTTCTCATCCGTGGACGTAGGTCAGTTGGACCAAATCACTTTAAATTATTGTTTCTTGTGTGATTGATTGATCGTTTGATTGATCGTTTGATTTTGCTTCCACTAACTTGATTGGATTGAAGCTTTTAGCCCAACACATTCTGGGGAGAAGCCGGTCCTTCCCCTACGTTGGCTTTTGAAATTTTACGGTTTGTTTAGGATTGTTTTTATTTGGGATTTATGTTTTTTTTTTTAAAAAAAAAAAAACTAAAAACATGTTTGGTGATTATGTTTTTATTTCCAAAAACAAAACACAATGTTTTTAAAATTGTCGAAAATAAAAAAAAAAATGATGTTTATGTTCTTATTTCCAAAAGCCAAAAACAAAACAAAGTATTTTTAAAATTATTATAAACACAAAAATGATGTTTTTTAAAATTTTGAAAATGTTTGTGGGACTACTACCTTATTTGCACTGTTCACCTATGTTATGCCTACTTTTCAAAAACATAAATGTTAAATCATGATTTTGCTTGTGTAAAAAGATATTAAAGTTAAAATTTAATCAATTTTGTAATGAATAAACCATGTTCTTATCAAGTTTTCATAGAGATTTTTACCGCGCTTGTTTACGAACACCTTATTGAGCTTTTTTTTTTAACATAAACAAGCTGGGCTTACTTTTGTTTATACTCAATTCATTTATTAATTGAGCCTTAAAATATTGTTTAAACTCATTTGTTATGTTTCATAAATGAATATAAGCGAGCTCTAACTGGTCTTGTTCACAAGCTAATTAATGAAGGTATACTTTCACCCCTAATTACAATTTTATTCTTAACTTTAATTTAGTTCAAATTTAAATTAGGAGATCACTTAGTTTAACAAAGCCAAGGAGAGGTAATCCTCTCTCATCCGTAAACCCCATACATCTTCTCTTGAGTTGAATTTTAGTCTTCCTACTTAAATGTTTCAACAGCCATTGGGATGTCCATGTAGGGGTATACCTACATATAAATTCAATTAGGAAATGAAAGGTGATAAATACACCCCTATTTTTTTCTTCAAATCTTTAATTTTATTTTTCAAAATTTTTTGGAAGTAAATTACTTAATTACCCTTTTGACAATTTTTGAAATTTTATAACTTTTCGAAAATAGATTTTTAAAAGGTGGGATGTTGAAAATTTAAGAAAAATTACATAAAAAGAAACTTTTTTTAGAATTTTTTTATTAATTAGTCTAATGAAAAAAATAATTATTAACATAAATTTTAAAATTAATAAAAATTTTTAATTTTACTAATTTTATTTTTTTATAAATTTAAAATTCATATTTTTTAACAATTATTTTTTTCTTGGTATCAATTATAATAGTTCTAATTAAACTAAACTCCTTTGAAAAATCTCTACATTTATTAATCACCATTGGTTTCTCTAGTTAATATATTAGATTTTGATAAAATTGTGTATTATTAAATAGTATTACTTATATAACTTCTAGAAGTTTCAACTTTCAGATCTTGATCAAATTTGATAATTCTTTCATCATCTCTTATAACATTAAGAAACAAAATGTTTAATTAGGATTTCATAAAATTTTATTATTTTTCTAAAGTCAAAATAGTAAAATCAACTTTTTTTATTAATTTTAAAATTTATGATTTTATTTTTGATTTTCAAAATTAATTTTTTATTACACTAATTAATAAAAATTTTTAATAAATTTTTTTGTAATTTTTCTTAATTTTCAGTATCTTACCTCCAAAAATGGATTTTCAAAAAGTCTTATAATCTTTCAGAAATCCATCTCCAAAAAGTTATATGACTTTTCGAAATCTATTTTCGAAAACCTATGTGAAAGAGAAATGATAATTAAGTAATTTCGCTTACAAAAAATTTTGAAAAAAAAAAGTTGGGTGTGAAGAGAAAAAGGTGGAGTGCATTTAGTCCCCATCTTAGGAAATTCCACATTATATCTCGTTCTAGATTTCTACAAAAAGTTATTTTTAACTACTCTTCATACTCTCTACAAAGCAATTTAGTAAATTAATAATAATTTAATTTTGTAAATAAATTTAAATAAACAAGTCATAGTTGATAAAATAAACTATATAAAAGGTAAGACTTTATCACAATTATTAAGGACATATGAATAGGCTTGATTTAACTCTATTAAAGTAAGCTCATTCACTACACCTTTTCCTGTGGTACGTCCCATTTGGACAAATTTGAAGGCCATTATTTGATAGAGACACATAACAACCATCATCATTGCACATTGGTCGAGTAAACTGTGTCAATATCTTGCAAATACCTTGAAAAAAAGGTAAGACATTCATTAGCTAAATAACCTACAAAGATTGAACCCTCTGCACATGGCTTGTTGCTACAATTTGACTTTAGATTGTGCATGTACCTAATAATTAAATAGTCCATTCAATGAATGTTGAACTCATTTATTAGTGAAATTATAAATGACAAACAATAGTACAATAAAATTTTGCAAATTACCTTCCAATAACATACAGCTATGGAAAAGTTACCGGACTAGCAAGTGTAGCCTCACGGGGTAAATGCACTGTCAAGTGCACCATAATATCAAAGAAAGAAAGGGAAAAATTATCTGAAAGTTACATAATGATAAGACTATTTACTTTTGTAAGCGATCAATGTCATCAAAATCAAGACTTTCAGAGCATAAGTCTAGAAAAAAAAGCACTTAATTTGACTAGAGGATTACAAATTTGTTTAGATAACAATTCACATATAACTATAGAAAGAAATTGCTACAAAAACACATGGCCAGTATGATTCTACATGGATGATATTTTCCATTCCTTTTCATTAACACAATGAGAAATATTAGACAAATATCCATCAGGAGTTTAAATTCATCAATAAGCTACACACAATCAATTTCTCTTCATTAGACAAAGCATAACAAGTAGTTGGCATTCAAATGTTTTCTCCATTTGAAACTAGATGAAGTTCTAACCTTATACACATATTTACTAAATCATAATGAGACTTTATAGTGTCTTTATTTTATCCTTTGATATTTATCAAGGTTTTGAGTACATTGTCAAATACTTTTTTCAATGCGCATGGCATGTAAGTTGTGACGCAAAATAAGTGTATTCTAGTAAGGCAATTGAAAAAATATGCTATTTTTTCATGGCCTTACTTGATGTACATCGATGGGACAATTAAAAATGCCATAACACTTATTATTCATCCAACTCTTTTGGTGCTTATCTCATCTCTTTAGTTCTGTCAAATGACACTTCATCTTTTCTCTACTTGTGGTTTTTAGTTAAAAATCAATAATGACACATATAGCACACTTTACATACACCTTTAAATGAAAGAAAAGCAATATCTTTATGCATGAAAGGAATGCAAGATGTCTTTTTGTTGACCACCCTAATAAATATGCATGGGCGGGAAAATCACTAATCATCCATAAAACCATTGCATGCAATTTAAAATTTTTCTTACTATAAGAATCTTATGTGTTAAACCCTTCTCCCCATAACTTCTTGAGTTCTTCAATCAATACTTGCAAAGACGCATCTATGTCCATTCTTAGAGATTTAGGTTCCAAGATTGGAAGTGAAAGCATAAAATATGGTTATTTCATACACATCCAGGGAGGTAAATTATACAAAATGAATATTATAGGCCAAATACTATGTTATGAGCTCATGTTTCCAACAGGTTGGAACCCATCACAAGCTAAACTAAGTCTCACATTTCTACACTCACAAACAAATGCAATATGTTGATTATCAAATGACTTTCAAACAATAGAGTCTGCAAGATGTCTCAGTCTCTCATCATATACTTGTTTTTCTTTGTACCATTTTATGTAAGATGCTATCTTTTTTGACATATCCAACTTTTTCAATCGGGATTTAAGAGAAAATTATCACAAAACTTTTTCATATACTCGTTCCTGTATTTGACTTCCATCTAGATGAATGGCAAATAGACACCCATTTGCATTTTTGTTGACCCTAGTAAATTATACTATCATTGAAATAGACATCTATTTTCATATAGTCAAGTCCTAATTCAACTTTTCTTTTTTGCCTCATAATATGAAAAAGAAAGACTATCTTTATTAGTAATTCCTGTTTTGATCACTTCAAGGATAGCATCAAAGTATATATCACTTACATAATACAAGCATTTTAAGTGAAAAAGTTTAACAATAAAAGATAACTTTGAATATTTTTTAACAATAAAAGATAACTTTGAATATTTTTCATACAAGACACAATTCTTGTTTAGCATCCATTTATAGTTCATAAAATTTTGCAACCTCAACAGTAGGTTCTTGATCCATAAGTTATATATCAATGCTCATATCAACTACACTAATAAATTCTACATCTATATCCATCAAACCACATGCATCACCTAACATGCCAACCATATCTTCATGTCAAGCCTCTCTGTTAAGGTCATTATGTCACGACAGCCCGGGACCTAAGGGCAGCTGACCCGAAAGTTGGACAAATAGAAAATGATGAAAAGAGGGGGCTAAAAACTTTTTTGATAAAAAAAATAAAAAATCACCACCAATCTTTTTAAGGGTGTGATTGGCTTCTCAAAAATTTTATTTTTTTAATAAAAATTTTTAAAACTAGTTTAAAAGTTTTATAAAAAGAACTAATTTACGGGTTTCTAAATCAAAGTTAGGTCTAAAAGTCAGTTGCACGTAGGGAAGGATTAGCACCCTCACAACATCCATCGAAGACAATATCAATTGATTACATGTTATCCTTTAATTTTGATAAAAATAGTCCTATTTTCTCTAATGTTTAAAATTAAATCCCTTTTTTTTCTTTTTTTTTAAACAAATAATTTTTGAAAAAAAAAAACCAAAACATTTTTTTATTTTTGGATTAAAATGAAAATATTTTAAATATCAAAACACTTCTTTTACTCTCCTACAATTATGTAAAGTTTCAAAAATATTTCTAATTTAAAGGTTTTCAAATTGTTCCATTAAAATCAAAACAACACCACGCATAAATAATAATCACTGAAAGTCCCTTTAAAGTTAGGTCAGATCTAAACGATTATATTTAATTGAGATATTATCTTATTTAAAAATATTTTTTTTCGAAAACAAATGCATAAGATGCATGAACATTATAAAATATAATGAATGCATGACAATATAAAAATGCATGTAATGATGAGATAAAATGCAAATCCAAATGCATGATTAATTTTAGGGTTTGAGAGTTGGTTTTGAGGTTTGGGTTGATTTAGGGTCTAAGTTAGGGTTTAAGGTTTGATATGGGTTTAAGGTTTAGGGTTTCATGAAATTTAAGGTTTCATGTTTGGGGTTTGGGGTTTCAAGATAGAAATGGATATATGACAAAATCAAATTACAAAAATGCCATTAATGAATGCATATGCCAAAAGCATGACATGAGGAAAATAATTACAAAACAAAGTATTTACAAAGCTAAATAAAAAACAAGACAGCATTTAAAAACAAGAGAAAAAATAGATCAAACATAACAAACTTTTGAAACTGATTTGAATGTTCCACCATTTATTCATCATTAAAACTCTACCAAACAACTTAAAAAATCACCAAAATCAATCATCAAAACAACATTTTTTTGTTGATAATTTTGTTAAAACACATTAAAACTTGCTAATTATCATAAAACACAATCCAATACATGAATCAAAGAGCAATCAACCACCAAACAATGGAGCAATGTTCAACCAAACAAGAGCACCATCATGGCCAAATCTACTTGGCATTCCCTTAAGCATTTGTCATCCCATTTCATCAAAACATGCATTATTTATTTACTTACTCATCCCTTAAAGACATTTGAATCATGAAAAGATATTTATCAAGCATGAAATAAGCTAAAATGACTAAGGAAATATGAACAGCTTGAACATGAACCAAACACCATCATATTCCAAATCATAAACTAAACAAATAACAAGTGAACCATCAATCAAACATACATAGGTAGCAAAAAAAGCAAAGAAAACATTTTGAGAGAGCCAAGAGAAGGTTCGAGCATGGTGGAAGAGGTTGGCCGAACCTCCAATTTGGTTTTTAAATTGTGAATTGTTTTGTTTTTGCATCTTTACTAGCTTCACTCCAACTATCGATTTGTTAGATGAACTTTGATTAAAACTTTTAACAAGAAAATGAACTAGAAACTTTCAAGAAAAACAACAAAGAAATGGATGAAACAAAATGAAAATGCAATGAAAAATGTGATAAGGATACAAAAAATGAAAAAATGGATGAAAAGAAAAAGTACACCTTCGAGCTTCAATCACAAGGATTTTTATCTTCTTTTTTCATCGTTTTTTCTCTCAATTTTTCTTTTTCTCCTTTATTTTTTTTCTCACAAGCTCTCCTCTAGGTTTTTCAATGCAGAAAAACATTCTCTTTGGTGAAGATGGCAGAGAGACATCTTAATAAAATTAAATCTAGGCCTTTGGATTAAAAAAACATTTAATGGCTCATAATTCACCTTTTTTTTTTTTTGTTTTAAAGTGCCAACCAATGTAATCAAATGGTCTAGATTGTTTACACCAAATGTGTGATTTTTAAAGCTCTTAGATCAAGTGGAAAGAACAATTTGCTCTTAATACAAAGTTTTTAGTTATTAGGTCATTTTCTTGGAAAACAATATTCTCATGTTCATTTTTAGGATTTTAAGGTATCAAAAATTATGAAATAATATGAAATTAAGATCTGAAAATTTTTGTGAAAATTCAACATCAAAAAGATCAAATTACCCTTAAGAGGCCTTTTGATAATTTCACACCTTCCAAGGTGAGATCAAGGTTTCAAAATTTTAAAAATCATAAAATAATATTAAATCATGATCTGAAATTTTTCTAAAAATTCTAACCTTGAAAAGGTTAAATTACGAGAATGCTCTAAAAGTATTTTTGTAATTTCACACCTTTCAAAATGTGATTTAGGTTTTTAATGCATCAAAAATTCTTAAACTATATTCAATTATGATTTGAAAGTTTTCACAAAAATCAGACTTTGAAAAAATCAAATTACAAAAATACCATTAAAGACATTTTTGTAATTTTATATTTTTCAAAATACGAAAGTTTTTTAATGCTTTAAACATCACAAATTTTAGTTTAAATCCACATCGATCCCAATTTGGTTGTAAATTTTAAAAATTGACCTAAGTTTAAACCATTTTGACCATTAATAAATTTTGATCAAGTTTAACCAATTTTGATCTCGGGACATTTTGATTAAATTGGCTCCAATTTTGATTTTAGAAACTTGTTAAAATTTTAAAAAAAAAAATTGGATTTGAACCAAATTGAATTTTAAACGCTTCACAAATGATCGAAATTTCACCTAAATCAAATTAAGTGGTACAATTATCATCACCAACTTCTAATAAATCATCTTTTATTTCTTCATGTAAATGCCAAAAAGTGTAATTAGTGAGAAATCCGTCCTTGAATAAATGAAATTTAATCTCAAATCTTTTTTTTTGAAAACCACATTTCTATAATTATTACAAAAACATCAAATTTTGTCATCTATGTCAGGTTGGCCAAATGTAAACTCTAAAAAACAATTAATCCCTTGTATGTATTTATCATTTGTTCTATCATCAATATTCATCCATTCCTTGTTAAAAACCATTTATAATGAGTTTAAAAATTATAAGAAGAGAACCAAACATATACATATATCATATTAAAAAAATCAAATAGTAATATAATAAAATTGATTTAATTGCCAATAGAAATGCTAATAAGCAAATAAAAGATTTGTTGATAAATTTCAAAACCAATTAGGAAAAGATATAAGTTAAGCAACTACCAAAACTTCCTAAAATTTGGATTAAAGTAATTGACATATAGATATCCCGAAGACTCCCTAATATTTGAAAATGACTAGATAGGCAAATAATTAAAACGAAATACACCCAACCATACCATCTACCATCCAATCAAAATTGGCTCTAATGTTGATTTTAAAAACTTGTCAAAATTAAAAAAAAAATTAGATTTGAACCAAATTGAATTTTAATAGCTTCACAAATAATCAAAATTTCACCTAAATAAAATTAAATGCTACAATTATCATCACCAACTTCTAATAAATCATCTTCTATTTCTCCATATAAATGCCAAAAGGTGTAATTAATGAGAAATCCATCCTTCAATATATCAAATTTTAATCTCAAATCATTTTTTTGAAAACCACATTTCTATAGTTATTACAAAAACATCAAATTCTATCATCCATGTCTAGTTGGCCAAATGCAAACTCTTAAAAATAATCAATCCCTTGTACGAATTCATCATTTGTTCTATCATCAATATTCATCCATTCCTTGTTAAGAACCATTTATAATGAGTTTAAAAATTATAAAAAGAGAACCAAACATATGAATATATCATATTAAAAAATCAAATAGTAATACAATAAAATTGATTTAATTGCCAATAAAAATGCTAATAAGCTAATAAAAGATGTGTTAATAAATTTTAAAACCAATTAGGAAAAGATCTAAGTTAAGCAACTACCAAAACTTCCTAAGTCAAGCTTCTAACCATGTCGACTTTACTCAATTATACCCTAACACCAGTCCCTACTACAATCAACACCTCAATTAAGTGAGATCAAATAGTTAAGCTTTTCCTCTCAAAGCAAGATGAGAGGGTCTAGGAAACACCAGTCAGCTATGTCAACTCAAATCCCTATGAATAATTCCACCCACGAAGAAAAGAGAAATTTGCCAGTCAATTTTCTAACAAGGAATAGCAAATCCATTCAGCAGCTCCTATAGCCATCAGAGACTCTAATCAAATGTCAAGCTATGTTATCAGACCAAAGTTAAAGCTCATGAAATAGAGATAATACCTAATTAATGTTTAGTGATGCATCCCTAGTCTGTAATTTAACATTGTTAACCAGTCAACAAAAGTAAACACAATAAAAGCAAACGGTACTGACAAAGGATAGGTTGAATCCAATATACTCCGCCAACCCGACAAAGTAGAAATTGTCCAAAATACGATAAACTAATAGTCAGAAGTATGACCAAGCACCCCTAACAGTAAAACATAACCCTTTTGACATTTTCCTTGAGGGCAGGCAGAGGTCTCACAGCAGCACTGGCACTGGGTCCTCTTGTGCTTCGTGCACCTGCACCTCCACCCATGCCTCCACGACCTGCAGCTGTGCCACTGGTCATAGATCCACTGTCTGAAGTCTCTGGTTCCATATAAAAACGAGCTCGGAATGCAGCAAGATGAGCATAATAAGCAGGTGGAACTGCACGTTTATAGTGCCTAGGGTGTTAATCATAATAACAGCAAAAAAATAATAATAAAACTGGGGGAGAGGGGAGGGTAAGAGAAACTAGTTGAAAGTAGTCAAACATGCATTCACATTTGGGTTTGGGAGAAGGTACGAAAAGGAAAGAGAACTAACCAATGGACACAGATCGCGTGCACCTTGCATATCTGCAATAAAAGAAAATATGATTATAGATACTTACTCATATTGCTTCCTCCATGTTGGAAGGAAGACAGTGTTCACCTCAAAGGAAACAAAAAAGAAAGATTTTTTTGGACAAAAAAGGACATCCTTATTGATTATATTTCTATTGTATCTATTAATTAATAAAAGTTTGATTTATATTATGGCTGAGAAAGAGTTCTAATTATATTAAATAAAATTCATAAAAGAGATTTGCTTCTAACATAATAGAAAGTTATTTAAGATCGATAAAGGAATTAATGTATCATCACTTTTTGATAAGTGTTATAGTCTGTATTTTGATGGCGTTATTGATTATATTGAATTACTATAGTTGACAAATTTTTCATTCTAAATTATAAGTATAAAATTTCAATTGTTTATGCTTCAAACTTTACATTTCAAAAAACACTTAGAAATTATATTATACAAAATTATTTTTTAGAAACATATTTTAAAAGAATTACTGTTCACGAGTAATGATATGATACCACTCATCTAAATAAACGTGGCAATATAGAGTTCATTAAGATCAAGGCAAGAACATACGTATAGCAAAGGTTGTTTGTAAGAGACTGCAATGCATCAGCTGTAAACTTGTTCTCATCCCATAGCACATGGTAATGAGCTGGCCGGCTTGTACCCTGCTTATCAAGGTGGATAAAAAATTAGAAACACTAGCTGCAATCTAATAATCTATCAAAACAGAGGTAAAGCCAAACATTCTAGTATAGAATGAAGGAGCAAATCAAGTATGACCTGAATCCCAGCATGGCTGCACAGATAGAAGTCAAACTCTGTTGGATGACAGATTTTGGAGTCTACCACCGTGCCTGAAAAATACATGCAGGAAGAATACAATAGATCATGGTTCAATATAGAAATCATAGTAATTATACAACTGAATGGTACTTACCAGGCAAAATATTCCCACTCCTATCAACAGAATGGCGATCATTATGGTTGTTAGCAAACAACCTTGTGTGATGCCGCTTTTGCACCACAACAAAAGTAACAGGAGGCTGATAATTTGGCTCCAAAGAGGCACATGCCTGAGGTTAATTGAGTGAACAATAAATTGAAAAGTAAAGAAGAGGCAGAGGTTTGAAACTACAAACTGATGTACAAATTACTGGTAGTATGTAGTAAACGGCAGCCTTACTTTACGTATGGCATCAAGTTCATACAATAAAACTTGATAAAACTGGCCTTCACTAACACCATCCCTGCATATAGAAAATAGAAAATAGAAAATAAATCAGTAAAACTAAGGGAAGAGGGGGAATAAAACAGACAGCAGCTTGACTATGCCTGTAGAATATAATGCGCTGTGGCTTCTGTCCAGTGGCTCTTCGGAAAGATATTAGGAGCTCCCTGCATTACCCAAAAAAAAGTTTTCAGACAAGCTACAGTTGATACCTGCCAAAGGATAAAAGGAGTTCAAACTAGAAACATGTGGAGAAAACCATACTTAATCATGCCACCAGACACAGTCCCCCTTACGGGATCCTGCCATGTCTTGAATAAATCTTGAATGAGCTCCTGGCGATGAGCTTGAGCACAAACCAGACCAGCATACTTCGTAATCTCTGGCCAATCTTGGGAGGCAACAACCTGAATGTTTAATTAAATATTGTATTAATGATTAAAATTTCAAAGAAGCCAATTATGGAGACAATGAAATGCAAGCATCAAAAGCAAAGAGGTATGCACTAAAAAACATACAGCTGCTATAGAAGGGCTTGAATCCTCCCCAGGGTGAGGATGGGTAACATCAGCACCAAAAATTATAGTCGGCCGGTCACTGACTAGAGGTATTCGTCGTGATATCGCATCAACAAGAACTGTATTCCTTCCTCCAACCTTGACATTAATCTTCAATGCCACATTGGCCAAATATTGTTTGTTCATTCGGAATACATGTTTAGTCAAACAGCACTGAGAAACAATTCCAAGATCTGTCTCACAAATCCTTTTCAAATCACCTGCAAAGGAAATAGAACATTTCAAAGAATGGTATGAAACATTTTTTATGAGACAAGAAATTTCAGATGCCGAAAATCATACCATAAAGAGAGCCATTATTATCTGGAAGAATAACTATAAGCAGGTCAAGATCTTTGTTTTTGGCCTGGAGTTTAGTCATGGCATCATGATATCGTGTTTTCAAGACCTTCTCCACCTGCTCAGGACGAGAACTAATGGGAGGAAGCACTGGTTCAGGTGTAAAAGCCTGCAATTAACACAAATATCAATGTTCACAGAAATCCTATTAAAAAAGAAATAGTTCACCCATAACCAAACCGAGATCACAAAGACAGACTAATGTCAGATTACTGCGACTCCCTTACCATGCCAGAGATATAACACATCTTTGCAAGTTCATAACAAAACCCTTGTGCCACGGTATCTTGGACTTGCCGAGAAAAATTTATGCAGATCCAGTTGTTTACAGTCCCACCATTAACCATTTTCTGCAATTAAATAATTCGAAATCAGAAAATGTACCAAGAAAATTTTCACATTCAATCATTCCAAGCAGAAAAGATGAACTTCAAGCACCTGCCAGAATATCGTTCATCCAATTGCATATGCATATGGAACAAAGCAATTGTTTACGTGGATGGAATGCGAAATTAAAATGTTAATGGCAATAGATTGTGGACAAATAGTTAACAAAGGACAGACACAAAAATATAGATAACACATGACAGATAGCACTCTTTGCAAAACTACTATAAATTACAAAATTTTATGGCAGTTTCTAATTGGGGTCTATGGATCCTTCTAAACCCCATCCCTGGTTCACCAACCTAAAATAAAAAATAATATATAATGAAGTCAACTAATTCACCAACCTGAAATCAAAATAATCATATATAATGGAGTGAGTCAGTCCCCAACGTCATCACTTTCAACTAACTTTTGAAGTTCAATTTGACTAGTTTTATAAGCCTAAACTTAACAAATTTAGTTTTAACGTTCACAGAATACATACTACAACATAAACCTACTCTTAATTTTTCTCCTTGCTCTCTTCTTTCCACAAATATGTCTACAATTGCTATGTAAAGTTACACAGCATATAGTGTAAAGTTACAAATGTTCTCTGAACTAAAATCAAACAATGTTCATGGCATCTTTCCTGACCAAATTCACCCTTCAATTCCGGAAATGAATACAGCATTTCCTCAGTCTTCCAACACCCTTTCCCATTTATATTTTAAGATGACAAATTTTTTTCTTTTCATATTTATCTAGACAATCAAATTATTTATCTATTTCACCCACATAGTGATTGTGAATAGTATGATTAAGACCAAATACATAATGAGAGCACAAATACAGATATATTGCAGAAATCCTGCTCAACATCACACAATGTATGCTCTAGCATTAAAACAGTATAGACAGCAAGATATACCTTATTCATCATGTTCCACTGCCCGACTTGAGGCAGGCAATCCTTCTCTCTACCAGTATCATGATATTTAAGCTACAAATAAAACAGATATTACAATCACAAATCAAAATCCGGTCACTGAGGGAATTAATAAATATGATAAATTGATAAATCTAACAAACAAGAATATGATTAAATTGATAACCTACCCATGGAGCAGGCAAAATGCGCGCTTCAACTGAAGCAAGCGTCTCACTAATTTTAATTCCAAATTCCTTTGCATACCGGTCCTTATGGTAAGCATTGTGTTGTACCGTCTATAGAAGGAAGTATAATAAATCAGCCCAACAGTAACAAATCAGAAACTAACTGGACAATTTTGTCTTGATTAAAATGTTCACAACAAGAGCCACAAATATGTTGTAGACTTTTAGATCCAAAGGTACTTTTGAAATGGGTACCAAATCAGTCCTCATTTAATATTTTTACCTAGATATAACATGTTGGCAAGCACAATTAATACCATCTTTACAAGGCAATTTGTCCATGTGTGATCCGCAGATAAAAAGAAAAAGGAGAACACTTACATAACTTTAAGGCAAAAAGTATAGAAGACTATTACATCAAATATCAACCCATCAAAAGAAACAAAAAAATATTGTGTAACAAATTATATCAATTTAAAAAATGTGAGACTCCTGTGAAAAAGCAAAAGATTGTTAGTAACATGGGCAAAAAAGTCAGACCTTCATAATATCAAACTCTCTTTCCTGAGGACGCTGGCAGGTAACCTTCAGCAAAGCAGTGATCTGTCTCTCATTCAATCTCTTGGAATACCTCTGACCCTCAACAATCTTGCATACCTACATGTATCACAGCTCATTAGCATGCATATCCAATTACCAATTGAAAGGACTATAGAGCATACTTTACCTCCATAGGCAAATAATTTGGTCTCTGCTGATTTCCAACTTGTAGACATGGCCATTGCGTGTGTTGAATGATGAAACCATAAGTTTCAGAAAAGTACTCCACAACAGATTTCATTGTACCTCTTTCATCCACAGGAAAACTATAAAACAATAAGGATTGTTAGAGAAGTTCCATGCCACATCGTGATGTAACCAGGAAACCAAACATATAGATCATCTGCCCTAATATTGTTGGCCTATGTTTAAAAAGCAGAAAGATCGAAAAAATTTTTTATCTTCAACAACATTTATGTGATTATCCTTGCTCCATTCTTTTTAAAGATAATCTATTCACTTGAAACAAATGAAACGCTTTTTCTATACTTAAATGTGAAACAAAAAATTCACACAATTTATTTTAAGTGGATAGAATCTCAAAAAAGACATTACATCACAGAATATGTAATACTCACGTTAGCTCTCTAGTTGCTTGTGATGTTAAACCAGATATACGATATTTTCTCCGCATGTTTCCACGGTGTGTAACTTCCACTTTGACTCCTCTAAGAGCCTTTTTTATCTATTTATACAAAAACAAATACAACAACCATGGAGACAAATTACTATAAGTAATATTCAGGAATAAATAAGGAAAAAAATTAAGTGACATAGAAAGAATGGCTAAAACAATAGAAAGAGAGCACATATCATTGCCTAGCAGACTTTTTCTTCTGCTGACACAAAAGAAATGATACTCATTTCCTAATAATAGATGTAAGAAATTAGCTGATTTTATGAATAAGAAAGAATAAACAGCAAGGATGCCAAATTGCTTGCTAAATATAATTTCCAATCAGAAAGAAACTTAAGAAAATCTAACCTTAACACGATCAGCATCGGATAGTGGTCTAGAAGAAACATCCCGATTTAGCAATTGTGTTACAAAATCAATAACTGGCAATGGCTCAATGAAAGCAGTTGAAGACATATCTGTCCAACAGATAATTGTCACCAGAATATAATGCTAGATAAACGCACAGGATCAAATTCACACAGAACAACACATGCATTAACCACCTAGGAATGCAAAATAGACCAACAAAAAGGAAAATGATAGCCTCTCATACACAATACCAATATTCAGTGACAGTCCCATCTGTGTTGGACGAATGCTTTGGTAAAAACCACGCCAACTTTCTAATCCCTCACCCAAAGGCTGCCTTCTCCCCAGGTCAGGGGAATAAAATGAGCGGCCAACAGGACAGTACCTATAATCAATTACCATTAGTCTCTCACACATCAAATTTCAAAAGTGGTAGCAGTGTGGAAACATATATGCAAAGGGAAGAACCAAAAAGCAGTACCTAGTAGTAGGTAATTCACGAAGAACAATGTCAAGAACCTGAAGAGCTTCCTGAGGTGCATCAGCTTGCTTCCCTTGCAAGAAGAGTCCAAGATGGTGCAGATCAGCACGTGCAGCCAATTTGATCACAACTTTAAATTCACGCTCTCTTCTGCATCAAGAATATATAAGAGATGAATAAAATTAAAAAAAAAAAAGTCAATGCCTCATTTCATTTGAGCTTTTTCCTTTTATGTTCTTCTGCATCAATAATATTCGAGAGGAAGATTAAGAAGGTAATGGCCACTCAGTAGGCAATTAGAACCAGTTTAAATCATAGAGAAAGCAAAATTTAGCATTTCAAAGCCAGAACAAACATTTCAAATTTGTAATCTTAGATCTTATAACTGAGGTGAAAGGGATATAAATTTTCATCCATTTTCTTTCTTAATTTCTAGGGGGAACAAAAAAGAAGTGACATAACAACAAATAAACACATCAGTGCATAAGAATGTTGATTGAAAACGAGAAAGCAAGCAACAACCTTTGCATTCCTGACCCATCGTCATCATCAATAAGGGTGATCTTAAACTCCTTTGACACAAAAGGGAGAGGACCAGCAGTGTAAAGACTCTTTCGGCCATCATAAGCTGGAAGGCGCTTTCCAAGATGTGATTCTTGGTATAATTTCACCAGCTGCTGCATCACAGCCCGGTTGACTCCTCGTGATGCGACCTCTGGTGTTATAGTAACCTATTTCCATTTACACTAGCAATCAAGAACCTGCAAATAAAGGCAAAACCGAACATAGAAAACACTGATGACAAGAAAACTCACATCGTACTGGTGCAAATCTTTATCTGGCAGCTCAGCAAAGAAATGATTAGCCTTAACTATACACTTTGTGCCAGTACAACCCTTTCCAGGCCGAAGCGGAAACCTCACTGACTTGCTTGAGGGAGGGACAGGCTGAATTGCTTGGCCGACTTCCTGCTGGATGGAAAGCTGCTGAAGCTGCTCTGCCAATGGTGCATGCTCAAGTGGTCTGAATGATGAACCTGCCTCTGATGGAGCAGGCTGTGGCGTCACAGCAGCTTGAAAAGGTTGGGTTGCTTGGTGCAGCTCGGGATTAGGTGGTCGGGATGGTCCACCGGGCAAAGGTCCTCCTCCACGGGCACCACCACCTCGACCGCTGCCATAGCCCCCTCGACTTCCTTGCTGGATAGGCCCTCCCCTTCCTCTACCTTGGAACTCAGGGGATCCTCCAGCATACTGCTGTCGTGACATACCACGACCCCGACCACCAACACCACTGTCACCTCCCCAACCTGCTTGCTGGGACTGTGGAACCCAGCCTCTTCCACCCGAGTATCCTCCTCGTTGTTGAGGAGGTTGGGGTCCTTGACCACTGCCAACACCAGTATCATGGGACTGAGAGCTCTCACCTCCAGCAGAAGGAACATCAGTTCTCTTCTTCCTAACCATGATGGTAACTGTAACAGGATAGAAGAGCAACAAGTAAACTCATATCATATACAGCAAGGACAAAGGGATACAGCAATTGGTACAGCAGCAAGCGTTTTTTATCAAAACTAAAAGATTTTGCTCCTTCATTTAAATTTTAAATAGCGTTTTCCACAAAAATAATAAAACATTGAGTAATTCTAATTTGCAGAGAAGAAAAAATACATACTTATACCAAATCAAATGAGGAAAATTGGAAGCCCTAGCATCAACCACCCTAACATAGCATAATAAAGTTAGAAACAGAAAAAGAAACCCTAACATATATAACGATAATAGCATGAAAAATTGACGAGATCTAGTGAGCGAAAGCAGATAAAGAAGATCTAAGAAATTGTAGAGAAAAAACAAGCTAGTAAAGAAAGATCCGCGTAAAAAGGGAGAAAAAGCAACAGAAGCTAAGCCAAAGAAACCAGATCCCTCAAAAAGAAGAAGAAAAGTTAAAAGGCGTACAAGTTTCACCTGAGAACCGCCGCCGGAAAACCGATTATCCTCGTATATTTATTGCAAATTTGTTTAATATAAAATAAAGTACCACTCACTCCACTCCTCCAGTCTCCAATAACTTCCTTTTCCGGTAGAGAAAAAACTAACAGTACACTCGTTTTGCTGCTATAACATGTCTACATGAGCGAGGATACAGGAAGCGCAATAATATATACGGCTTAAGTGTTAAAAAGTAACTATAAAAACCCCGACAGCCTAAAGCCACAGGCCTAAGCAAAGGACCCCAACCCTCAAACCCACAGCCTTCTGCGCTCCCCACTCGGCGCTCTCCTCCTCTCCTAACAAAGACATGTGACGTTCTGATGGATGAGCTTTTTCTTTTTTCTTTTTCATAAATGACAATCAACTATGCCTATCATTAGAAAATAAAAAAATTAAAAAAGTGCAGGGTGTTTAAAATGACTGCTGTATCCCTAGTCGCTTGCTCTTCTTTGCCCACCAGATTCTTATGTGGCATCTTGAGCCCATACTCTTTTGCCACGCGTCCTTTTCACTTTCAACTCCCCTCAATTTCCAACTTGCCTTTCCGTTCTCAGTTTGCTTTATCCCTAACTCGTCGGGTTACATTTTTCTTTCCTTACCTATTTATTTGTTTATGTTCTATATCATTATTAAGGGGTTGGTTCGAAAATTTTTACATTATCTTTGGTAATAGGATTTTTATAAGGATCCTTGGTGATAGGATTTTTTATAAGATTATCAATTTGCCTTTTCAATAATATGTTATACATGTATTTAGATCAAATGGCCTGCATATAAAATTTTTGTGTTTAATTTACCTATTATATAAGTTGTTTAATGACATCTTTTATTAAATTGCTTTCTATAACGAAAAAGATAAATTGTGAATATAAGTGAAGCTATTTTCTTATACAATTACACATGTTTAAAATGTATACAAAATAAAAGTAGTAATTATTATGAAATTACCTTATGAACCTATCATACCAAAATAATATATTTTGATAGAACACTTAACTAAAAGTTGCAAAAAATTAAATTTAAATATGTTATACGTATAAACTAGCTTCTAACATATCTAACTATTAAATTTTATTTATGTACGGCATACACCATCTTTTTCTAAAAGGTGCCACATGGTAATCTTTCTTTTTCTTTTTTTTTTACTTTTCCATGTTTTTAATTTTTATCCTTTTTTTAATTTATAAATATTTTTTGAAGATTTAAATTTTTTAGAGCTTGGACCCATTTTATACTAAGTTTTTTCATTTTTTACCATTTTCTTTTTCTTTTTTAAAATTTTTAATAATTTTTTTTGTGTGAGACCCACTTGATACTAAAAAATATTTGGTTCGAAGAGAGTGAGACTACTAGTCCGAATCTTACTTTTCATAATTTGATTCTTTACTTTGATTCATGGTTTATGATTCTCGAAGCTTTATAAAATTTTCAATAATATCAAAAAAGGAAGATAATAATGCTGAATCAAAAATTCAATCTACTTTTTTTTTAGGTTTTTTTAAAATTCTTGGCAGAATGAAAAATTTATCTCTTTTTTGCCCTCAATAATAATTTACCATCTATTTTAGCCTTAAGAATCAATATAATTACATGATAAATAGAGACCTATTCTTCACACAAAGCCAATTTTTTTCATTTACACAACGTTGTTATGTTAGAAATATAATTATATGTTATAATATATTATGAAAATTAATTATCATGGAAATAACATTTTTAAAATAAAAACGTAGTTGATTTTTGAAAAATATGAATTTTAATTTTTTTTTATAATTTCAAAAACATTATGTTTTTAACATATGAAATATTGTTAATTATAAAAAATAATATTTTCCAAGATAGAATATACAATTTTTTTGTTGAAAATATGAAAAAAAAATTATTTTTCAAAATTCAACAAAAATGAAGCTTATAAGATAGAAAACTCAATTTTTGAACAAAAACATGAAAAAAAAATATTTTTTAGAATTCAGCAAAGATGATGTTTCAAAAAGAGAAAATAGTTTTTGTTGAAAAGATAACATTTCTAAGATAAAAAAAAAATAGTCTTTTGTTAAAAAGATGGCATTTTTAAAATAAAAACACAGTCTTTGCTGATAATATAAAAAATATAGTTTTTAGAATTTAACAAAGATGAATCTTCTAAAATAGAAAGCGTAGCTTTTATTAAAAATATAAAAAATATATTTTTTAGAATTCAACAGAGAACATTCCTAAGATAGAAAACATAAAGTTTGTTGAAAATATAATATTTCAGTATTATGAATATCACGTATTATTCACATATTATCAAAGATAGAATAGTAAAAATTTTATTAGATAATTTTACATTTGCGTGAACCAAACACAAAAATCTTATATTCTTTAAGTTCATAAAAACTCAAGAATCACATATTCTCTTTCAATATCACTTTTCTTTAAATTACTTTTTCTCTTAAAATATACGAATTCGCGAACCAAATGCCTCATAAGTGTATAAAATAAGTTTACTTTTTTTCTTTTTTTTTAATTATTTTCCTATTTATTTATTTAATAAACATTTTTTAAGATTTTAAATTCTTTTTTGTCCAACATATTTGATATCAAAGGTATGTCATGTTTCAAATCATTTATTTTTTTCTCTTTTTCTTTTTATCTTTTTTTTTCTATTTACATTTCTTTCCTTTTTCCTTTTTTAATATTTAATAAATATTACTAATATTTGAATTTAATATTACTAATTTCAAAACAACTTTTGCTTCTTTTTTTTAATTTGATTTTTTAAAAAAATGATATAATGAGAGTGTCGATATCACATTTAGATTTAATATTTTTTTATCCTTTTTTGTTTTTTAAAATTTTTTTACATTTTTATTTTTTAAATCTATATAATAAATTTACTTATTTTTATCTCGCATGGCACATCCCGTGATCTTTCCTTTTTTTTTTTTTCCTTTTTCTTTCATTTTCTTTTCGTTTTTCTATTTTTCTATTTTTATATTTAATAAATATTTTTATTTTTATTTTTTAAGAAACATTGTGTGGGGTTTATTTGAATTTTTTATTATTATTTTTTAATTTTTTGTCATTTCTTTTTTATTTTTGAATTATATAATTTTTTAAGAAAAAATACATATGAAAATGTCAATGTGGTACCCAAATTTTTTCTCTTTTTTTCAATCTTTTCTTTTTTAGTTTTTGTTTTCTTTTTTGTTTTTCTTACCATTTGTTTTTTTTTTAAATCTATATATAAAATTTTGTAAGAAAATGATGCGAATAGAGGTGCCCTCAGGGTAGCCCCCATATGGCTTTTTTTTCTATGTCCTTTGTTTTTTAGTTTTTTTTTATTTTTTTAAATAGATAAATTTTATAAAAAAAAATAAGGTAATGTGGGTAAGGATGAGAAAATAATTTATTTTTGATAAGTTTCAACGTGCTCTGATCCATTAGGATTATTTTTTTTAAAATCAAGATTGGATTAGGGTAGGTGGTATTTTTTAAATTGTGATCGAGTTGAAAATGGGTCTAGGTTGCTCCGTTTCTTTGATTTTTAAATTTTTTTTTGTTTTTAAATTAGATAAGTTTTATGAAAAATAGGCCAATAGAGGTGTTCACATGACATTCTATTTTTTTTATTTTTTTTTATTTTTTATGTGTTTTTTAATTAAATAAATTTTACAAAAAAAAGTCCATAAATAAGAATGGCTAGACAATATGTATCTGATGAATTTTGATTTGCCCAAATCTGATAATAGTGATTTTTTTAAAATTGAGATCCAATTGGAGCAAATTAGGTTTTTTTTTTTTTTTTTTAAATGGAGTTGATCAAAAGTAGGTTTAGGATCCTTTGCCTTAACTTATCTCAAAATATATATAAAAGTATATATTTAATTATTTATTTAATTTTAGATTTAAGTATATATATTATATTAATAAAGTTGTTAATGTAAAATCTTATTAGATTGGTTTCAACCCACCTCGATCCAATAAGGGCAATTACTAAAGAGTTGGGTCGATGTTGGACTGAGCCTAAATCTACTCAATCTGACCCGTTATTATCTTTAAATGCAAGGTGTGCACGTGGCACCTTCATTTTAATTTTTTTTTCATTTTTCTTACTTTTTTCCTTTTTATTTTTTTTTAATTTCATCTTTTTTACTTTTTGTTATATTTATAAATTACCTATTTTAATATTTCCTAATTACGTTTGAAAACATAAATGGCCAAATGAAGTGTCCATATGGCACTTTCATTTGGTTTTTTTTTTTTGCACTTTTTTTTTTGTTTTCTTTTTATTTTTTGTCATTTTTTTAATTAGAAAAATTTTGTAAGAAAATAATTGCTTTACAAGTCCTAAACCATTTAGGATAATAAAATAGTTTAAGATATTAAGATACCTAAGTTGTTCTATGTTTCCACAAGTCCTAGTCCGACTTGGGTTTTTATTGCTTTTAGGTTTAGGGTTTCTAGTGTAATCTCAACTTGGCATCTTATGGTGCATATTTTAGCCATTCTATTTAGGGTTCTAAATGCTTAAACATAGCGTCGAATGCCTATGTGGTCATGTTTTAGTACAAGTAATACTTACTTAAAGTTATTGTCAAAAGAGTCCATTCAACTTGATGATCATGAAAACAAATCTTAGAATTTTGGTGAACAAGTTCTCAAAACTTTCAACCTTGATTATCAAGTAGTTTTTCATAGAAATCTTAATGAACAAGTTATTGAATGCCTTAATTATTTAGTAAGAATAGTTGTGTTTAGAAATCCACTTTAGTAAGGTAGGGTTAACCAAATAAAAAATCATATTAAGGATGCATGTTATGTATAGCACTACTATTGCACATAATTTCAACTTCTCCTTAGGTTAGGTGAACCAACTAAAACTCCTCTTAAATTTTATATAGACAATTCTCAACCAATATACAATCATGGGGTAAATTTTCAATGCACTAAGAAAATTGTTTGCTAATAACCATAAACATCTTTAGGAGATTATTACTTGAATGGTACAAAAACAAGAAGAGATCAACTTTTTCTTAAGGTAAGTAAATGATTTTGAAATCTTTTAAAAAATTAATCCTAATAATCGTAACATATCATCTTTTGATATTATAAAAATGTCAGATCAAAAAATATTTGAATTAATACATCTGTTTAATTAAACTATTTATGTTTCCTAGTCCAATTAGAATTTTTTTCACATTGTAGTTGTAAGCCCTAAACAATTTAGGATTATAAATCTTTATAAGATTTTTAATCTAATCTAGTTTTAGAAGTTTTAAACCTTTTAGGAGTTCTAAATCATTAAGAATCCTTAATATACCATAAAAAGAAGAAGCTTTTGGGTTTGCAATGACAAATTTCTCTTTTTTTTCTTTTTTTGCCTTAGACAAATTCTAAGTTGTAACATTTTTGGCATCTCATGCAACCCTTAAGATGACTTTAGCTAGGTTCTCAATCCTTAAAAGTAACGTTTAAATATGTTTCCAAGTTACAAAGTTAAAACAACTTCAATTCAAATCAAAACAACCATGTTCTTTATAATCAAGAATACATAATTTTCAAATCTTGTCCAACAACTTTGTCAAATTAGAAACCTTGATCATCAAGTTAATAATCAGCAACAACTTGATGATTAAGTTACATTAAGTTACAATCTTGATTATTAAGTTATCTTAACTCTTAATCAAATTAGGCTATATGTGGGATGGGTTTCACCCTTATTGCTTTTGTTTGGCATTAGTATGGTTTTGGAATGGCCACCTAGTTTTATGTTAGAAACCAATCACTAACTATAGGCTTTAAGGCTACTAGTCTCATTGTTAGCACAAAATTGATCTTTATTTTAAAATGACCAAACATTAAGCAAAATAAGCTTGATCAAGATTTTGAAAAAGATTTATTTAGTACAAGTTCTTAAGTTTTATTATTTTGGTACTAAATAAATAATATGATTTTCAAAGTTTAAACAAACCTTCTATATGTTTTTTCATTTTTCAAATGAAAAGTATCTTTAAACATTATTTATTTGAGTTTAAATGAAAGTCCAATTGTTGTTTTCAAAGTGAACGTATTCATGTTGGACTCAATACAATTTTGATAATATTGGCTTTGAGAAATAGATTAACTTGAGAAAGTTGTTTTATAAGAACAAAGTTTTCCAACATTGAACTTGCTTTATTTTTCTATATTAATTCACAAAGTTTTAATATTTCAATTTTATATGGATAGAAAGCCCTTTAAGTCTAGCTTTAAAATTTTCAAATAATTTTTGATTTGGAATTGTATAACTCAAGATATGATCAAATTACTGAGTGGAGTGCAAAACAGGAAACAACCAACCAACTTGACTAGATTGATCCCTTGGCTGAACCAGTCGATTACTTTCTTGTATGGATTGATTGGTTCAAGATTTTTAAAGACAAGATTGATCCTTTCATGAAAAGATCAATTGGTTTTTTACACATAATGAAAATTTGGTTCCAAACTTTGAAAATGGATCAATCATCCAAACTAGAGGATCGATCACCAAAAAAGGGATCGATTGGTATCATGTATGGATCGATTGGTTGTGACTTTTTACGCATGAATTTGTTAAAATTTTAACTAACTCAATCGATCCCCTATGCCTAGAAATGCTCCAAATGGTTAGTTTTTCAAGTTTCAATGGGTATTTTTAACTCCAAATCATTTCTCAATGGCTAGTTCCTTATTTCCTCTATATATTAGGCATTCCAACACACCAAGGAGGTTGATGAATTAAGAGAGCAAGATTAAACAAGTCATATATTCATTCTTCCAAAGAAATCAAGAGTTTTAGAGCTTTAAAGTCTATATCTTTGTATATGTTGTATCCAAATCATTGTTGTTGTTCATTCATTAAATTTCTTTATACGTCATTAGGCAAACACTCTATCTTAAGAGGTATTTTACTTTGCAAAAATTATTTGGGTTATCTTGTAAGCAAGAAGTGAGGTATTATCTTGATATTATAAGGGTAGAGGTTACTATCTAAGTTTTAAAAAAAAATATAGAGATTTAGTACAAGATAGGTTTGTATCTTGTAGAGTTTTTTTTCAATTAATGGATTGAAGCCTTAGTGTGGACAACTAAGAAAAGAGGACGTAGGTGCTTTGTAGAGAAGGATAGAACCTCTATAAATAAATGTGTTTGATTTCTTTATCCTTATCTCCTTACATTTATTGTTATTTATATTTGATTCTAGGTTCATTAATTGTTATTGATTGCATCATATTTCATCAAAAGTGCTTATTAACTTAATTCCTCATTCAATTATCTTGAAATTATTGTTTGAAAAAAATTTAGAAAAATCCAATTCACCTCTTTTTAGATCCCATCTCACCTAAAAAGGTACTACTCATCTTTACAAGAAAATATGGTTAGGAGATTTGGATAGGAGATTAGGAGGAATCAAAGCTTTTAACCTTAATTGGGATAACCCAACCTCTACTATTCCATTTCAGATATGATATCATCATGCTTTCAATTCAAAGGGCACACCTCATTACTCATTTAAATGCAAACATATAGCTATGATTTGTCCCATGTTGTCACGTATGTATTTGAAAAGATATTGGGGGCTAGTAGTATTGGATGATCCTTTTATCATTATAGATGATATGATGGAAACAAACAATAATTCATAACTTGAATAAAAAATTCAAAGTAAAGCACATGACAACAAATAATCAAAACAAAACATGAATAATAGATGTTTGTCTGCAATATGACATTAAATTATTAAGTGTTTCGTGGCATTGTAACATGCTTGAGTTAAAACCTAGACATACTTCTATATGAAATACATGAAGAAGTAGAATCAATTAACTAATCATCCACAATGAAACACAAAAATAAAACCTAACATTAAATTCTAAATGATACAATCCTAAAGAAACTAAGTGTTGAATTATATCTTTAATTTAGAATTATCATGCATATACTAAATCTACATGATGAATAATCACGAAAAAAAGTTGTCATATGTTCAATACATAAGAGGTTTTAGAAATTACCAAATTGAAACTTAACTTTCTCTATTATAATCTTGTACACCAAGGCTTGGATGTAGCAAACCAAAGATGTTCAAGTGTTCGACCTCTAATAGTAATCAATAAAGATGACAAATTGACACCTTCATTAAGGATGGGATTGTGTTTAGTTGAATACTATGCTTGTAGTTTAGGATTCAAAATCCTCCCATTTACTTGTGACAATCACAACTAGAAGTTGGCAATTCAAGAACATAAGAAAGCAAAAAATAATATTTCTTTTTAGAGGAAAGCAAGTTGTGACCATGGCACCAAACCCTTATAGTTAGCCTTGGCTTGAAGCAAGTTTCTCGTTTTGTTTCCTATTTGTCAAAAATCAGTAATGCATATTGCTTGGGGTAGTTAAAAATGTATTTTTACAAAACTAGGTTAAATGCCTTATATTGTAAAATTACATTTATAATCTTATAATTAAACCTTTTAATTAAGTCCTTATTGTGAAATTCTCAATTCTATAATACCAATCCCATTTTGTGAATTAAAATATGATAGATAATTTACTAATAAAAACCCATGAATAGAACTTGAAAAATGAATAATTTATTAATAAAAAGTACATATTTATTTCATTTATTACTCACTATATAAAATAATTTTTTTAAAAGTACATAAATCAAATTAAAGACTCTCAAACTTAATGCTAAAATGTTTTTTTCATTAAATTCATAATCATATCTTTATTGGTTTTTATAAATATTTATATAACAAATTAATAAAATAAAATAAAACCACCATTCATTCATCACACAAGTTTAAAGCTAGTTTATTTATTTGTATTTTTTAAATTCAATTAAAGGGCAAGTCTTTATATTTGAAACTTAAAAATATAGTTTTTGTAACTTCAAAATCAAGCATGTCCTTTTTATCGCCATTAATTTAACTATGATCTATTATTATATGTTAGGAATTTTTTACAATAATTAATTAATTCTTTTCATTTCATTTTTTATACATGTACAAGATACAATGATAAGATATGTTTACATGAACGTCTACGTAGACAATTTATCTTCATGTTATATAGGAAAATTTTTAAATTTGTGATATTCCTTACATAATTCAAATGTCAAGTACAATAATCAAATATATTTTTAAACAAAAAAAAAAGAAGATAATGCCTAAATTTATGACATTTGAAAGAAAAATTTATACATAATATATATTTTGAAGTATTGCTTTATGTTTATATATATATATATATATATCTTACATATATTTTCAACCCTTGTTTCTAATATTGTGCCAACTGAACACTACCATATAAGCATATGTCATTTGCCATGATAGCTTCATTAGGCATTAATTAATCTATTGTATTTATGAATTCAATTAATTGTGAATACATGTATTTCGTATTTTGTATCATTTAAAATTTGAGTCGAGACATTCATAGCTATTATATTTTAATATTTATGAACTTAATCATTCATGAATATATGGTACTAATGAACCTAATTAACTATGGATAAATGTACTTTGACTATTCATAAACTTAGGCATTCATGAATTTATAATATTCATAAACTCAATTACTTGTGGATAAATGTATTTTGTGTTTTGTGTCATTTAAATTTTGAATCTAGATTCATATTTACTATTTATTTATTATGAACCAAATTCAAATTGGATAAATCTAACTATTCATGAATTTAATCATTCATGAATCCAATTAATTATAGATGAATATACTTAGTGTTTAATGTAATTTAAGTTTAACATATTCATTAAATAGTATAAACACACATGATCATCGTATTAGTTTTTATCATAAACAAAGTAGGGAAAGAACCTATGATACTAGCTTGGAATGAAAGGTAATATAATGCAATTTTCATTCTTGAACACAAATTCTACATACAAAAAATATGTATTACAAACCTTTTTAGATGCAATCTAACCTTACTAATACAATTTTTTCTTCTTTTGTATTGTAATTTGACAAATATAGAAAGTTGAATATGTGCAACCATAATCTATCTTGTAATTGCATTCTTGAATATCAAATTACTAAAAAGATTATTCTTCTTTGGACAACAACTTTAATTTAATTATTGAAATAGTACTATTTAATTATACTACATTTTCTACTGAATTACATAATTGCATGAACTTTTCCTTACTATAGTACTTATTTGAGCATAATATTTATAATATAAATTTATAAATTACAAATAGTATTTTTCATGAATGTTTAATTCCAATCAAAATTGTTAAAACAATAATATTAAAAACTGATATAGAAAACTCAACAATTTGTGAGATGTAACACTAATATATATATATATATATCATCGAATAATTATCCAATGGTTTTAAGCCTATAACGGTATGCATTCAATGCTACATATATACTTAATTTTAAGATTTTTCCTCTACGTTTTTTTTTTTTCAATTCAATTTTTCTTATGGAACATGTTTCATAATATTTTTCTATGCCTACGTAATAACATATTTATTTTTAAAAACAAAAAGTTCTTTCCTCTAGTAAGTATGCTATAGTTTATGTAATAACTAATAACTAATAACTAATAACTAATAATTTATGTAATAACTAGTAAGCATCAGTTCCTCCCATAATGGGTGGTTGGACCTTTATTTCTTGGCAATTGTAAAAGACAATTTATTTTTTTTAATGAAACTACCTTTAGGTAGTTTGTTGGTATTTGCTCTTCAAGCTGAATCATATTTTGGCTAAGATATTGTCATATTTGTATTACTTTGATATTTGATATCTTATAATGTCTTATTTCTTTATCATTAAGCTTGTATACATATATTTTAATATTGATGCTTATATGATAAAGTCCTTAGAATATAAATAAAGCTTTGCAAATGAATTACAATGATATTGTAATTAAGAGATCATTATTGCATAAAAGCTATATATTCCAAAATTGTTCCTAGTCAATGTTTTATTAATAAGAGGATATTAATAAAGTTGTTGAGACTAGCACATGGTTGTGCTTGATTACTACATTTTATTAGGCTACAAGTGCATAGGTTGCTATCAAGTAATAAAGTGTCAATAAGGTTATCGATCTTGCAATGACTATATGATGGCGCTAGGTCAAGTATTGAAGGTATGCCTTTTAACTCTATATCTAGATGGCTGAATGTTTGGAATAAGGAAAAGAACAAATTAAGACTTAATAATGTAAAAGCTAATAGAACCAAGCTAAACAAAATAGGAATCTTGTTAGCAATGGTGTAGGCTGATTGAATAAAAAAAAGGAAAACATATTTGAAATAACGAGAATTTTAATAGAATCAAATGGTTTAACAAGAAAATGGAAGTTAGCCAAAGAACACAAGTGTTTGCAATATTAAAAGGTAAAACATAATGCTTTAAGTAAAACAAAATGGAACAAAGTAAAAGAAAACAGATTTGCAAAAGTAAACTGTGAACTGAATGCTTTAAGAAAGTAAACAACGTTACCTAAGAGAGTTAAGAGAAAACAGTTAGCTTGCATTAAACTAAATAAAATAGAGATTATGTAAATGTAAAATAGACTTAATATTAAAACAAAGTTAACAAAAGTAAAAGCTAAGCTATCATCTTAGTCGAAAGGGAAAAAGAAGAAAATAACTAAAGAAAACTAAAAAAAAACTAAAGAAAGAAAAATGGAAAAAGGGATGGGAGAATGGGATGAAGGATGTGCCTTTATTACAAGAGAAATTCGTAACCTATTTATAGTGTATGTTTCGACCAAGGGGGGATGAATCTGGACACTATTGACTTTGGTAGATAATCAATTATATTTCCACTAATTGAAGGATTATCCATGAATATGATTGATCCTAATCTTGCTTTTGCCTTTAATACCATTACTGCCCATAATTTGCTATCCAAGAAGGGATTTAGGTTAATCATCAGCAAATCAGCATTTAAGACCCAATTTCTTTGATTTATATAAATCACTAGATTCTCTAATAATTCATTCTTTGCATTTAAACCATTATTTCCCCTAATTTGCAATCTAAGAGAGCATTTGTCAAGTATTAAATTCCATGATTTGTGTGATTCAACAAATCATAATAAAAATGCCATATCTCTTTGATTTTGCATGAATCATGGAATTCGTTAAAAGATCACACAATTCAATCTTGTATGGTAGTATATCTTTTGGATCTCCATGGATTCTTGATTTGGATTCTTAATGGGCAGGACTTGCTTGTCATTTTTGCATAGATCATATCTTTGCATTCATGGCCTCATTTTGCCACCTTCACATAGGTTGCATGAGATTTGGTGTTGACATTCAAAGTAATAAATTTCTCCATGCAATCTTGAACATCACCAATTTACTTTATTATTGAGCAAAAAGCATGAAAAATTTTCTAATTTTAACTCTCAAATGATATGTAAATAGCTATAAAATATAAGGTTATCTCACCTTACACTTATCTTTTTGCTTGTCTCCTTAAGCAAAATCTTCAAGTTATCAATGCCAACACTCACATGGATACACTCCCAATCAAAATTACATAAGTTATCCATCATGCACTATGGTATAATATCAAGATAGTTATGAACATGGTTAGACATAAAACTTAATCATAAGTACTTGTCACTTTCAAACATATGAAATCAAACTATCTCTCATCTATGCATGCAACCTAAGTAAAAAGTATGTACACCATGCCATGACGTATTGAATCAAAGATAAAATATACTTCATATGTTTACTTTCCTCATTCCTTTTCCACTAATGTAGGCTTATATACTTGATTCAAAATCAATAGGTCTTTATTGGCTTGTAATGTAAGGGTTAAGTTAGGGTAAGAAAAAGGAAATTTTAGGCTTAGAACCCTTTACGTATAAACTTGGACTTGAGAACTTTGACAAGGCTTAAGCTCACTTTATATTTCTTTTTCTTTTTTTTAGTCATGTAACCATTTTTTGCTTTTTTAATTTTTTTCTTTTCTTTCTTGCACCTCTTTTCTCCTTAATATGATTTGTTTTCTTATCTTATCCCTAACATATATAAGCAATATAGGTTAAGTAAAAAAAAGAGGTAATTCTTAAGAAAAAGGCTTGGGTTTATTTGATTTGGTTCAACAAACAAGAAAAAGGATTTATTAGGCTTAAAGTAAAGGTACTAAGTATGATTTATTCATGGGTGGCTTGAAAAAGGCTCAAACAGTCTAAGGATGGCCTAAATCATTTCTTGAGTTAAGCACAACCTAAGATTTTGATATCGAAAATTGATGTTTGAGATGTGGAGATTAACTGCAAATAGAAAAACTCACAAAGAAGATAACTTATAAGAATTTGAATAATGGCAGAATATAATTATTACATTAAAAAGCATAAAAGTTCACCACCAAGACTAGAAACTAAGTGATACAGAAACATCACCCTAAGAATTCTAATCAAAGATATAGAATAATAGAAGTTCACCGCTCTAGGAAATCCACCTAAGAGATACAAAACTTGAATAATAATATAAAAGATTGCTTAATGATAAAGAAAACTCTATTTTACCTTATACCAAAGAATAATAGAAAATATATAGGCTAGGAACATCCTTCAAAGCATGGAAACTTTTAGATTGAATTGCTAGAATCATGTCTAAAATCAAGGGATTTACATGTGAACCTATTTACTCCTACAGATTACATAATAATGAATCTGACCATAATCTTTTCCATATTCATGCTCTTCTTTTCTAGCTAGTGTGAATATAATCTCTTTATCCTAGCCCACCTTATTTTTGTATTTATTTAGTGGATTTGGGCCAATGCGTTGGAAAATTTTTAATAGACCATTTGCCTTAGGTTGTAATTTGCCAAACTTCCTTGGAGGAAATCTCATTTTTTACAAGTTAATCCATACCAAATCACCTTTTTTGAACTCCACATATTTTCAATGTTTGTTTATTGTCTTTTTATATTTCTTATTTTACTATAAAATCTTAGCTCTCACTTGTTCCTACAATCGTTTGATACCATTAGCTATTTCTTTTGTATCTCTACTAAATTGTTGATTAGTAGGGAAAAGAACTAAATCTAAAAGGTTGATTGGATTCTTACTATATACCACCTCAAAAGGGTTGCAACCAGTGGTTTGACTTGATAAGTGATTATAGACAAACTCTATTTAAGGTAAACAAGATCCCACTACTTGATATTCTTTCTCACATAACTTTTTAAAAAGTTATCCAAGTTACGATTGGTTATTTTCGTTTGACCATCTGTTTGAGGATAATGAGAAGAACTATACTTGAGGTTGATGCCAAGCTTTCTCCAAAATGTGCACCAAAAATGAAAAAGAAACTTGGAATCCTGATAGACACCATAGATCTAGAAACTTCATGTAGCCTCATAATTTTTCTTAAATATAAATAAAAAACATGAGAAGCATATATAGTTTTGGTACAAGGAACAAAATAGGCCATCTTGGAAAAATGATCCATAACCACTATGATAGAGTCTATGTTTCTTTAAGTTCTAGGTAGTCTAACTATAAAGTCCAAACTAACATCTTCTTAATAAGCATTAGGAATGGGTAATGGAGTATACAATCTAGTGTTTTGACCATGTCTTTTGGTAATGTGTCACACTCTACATTATTCAAGGTGTTTCATCATATCCCTCTCCATTCTCGGCCAATAAAACCTATCTTGCAAAAAAATAAGTGTCTTGTCCCTTTAAAAATGTCCACCTAGTGGACCATTATGAGCCTCATTGATTAAGGCATATCTTATGAAACATGAAAGAATGCAAAGGCTGTTAGCCTTGAAGAGATATCCATCATGCAACAAAAATTAGTTGTGTGGTCCTTGCTTGCATTCTTCCCAATTCATCTAAAGTAAGGATCTATCTCATAGAGCCTTTTGATCATATTAAATCTAATAATTTCAATAGCCATAGTCCTCAATAAGAAGTGTTTTCGACTCAAAGCATCTATCACCATATTCTGAGTTCCCAATTTTGTTTGATGGTGAAGTTGTAGGCTTGAAGGAACTTTACCCAAGCTATATGTCTTCGGTTGAACTTGTGTTGGCTATTGATAAACTTTAAGGCCTTATGGTCTAAATGTAAGACAAATGGCTTAGGAAGGTGATATTGACTCAAACGGAATAAAGCCCTATAAATAGCATAAAACTTTTTGTCATAGGTTGAATACTTCCTCTTGGCTTTATTGAGCTTCTCACTAAAAAATGCTATAGCCTTTCTTTATTGACTTAAAATAGTAGCTATTCTAGAATTCAATGCATCACATTCCACCTCAAACATTTGATCAAAGTCTGGTAGGGATAAGATGAGAGCTTTAGTGATCATGGTCTTAATGAGCTTAAAGTTGTGTTAGGCTTCTTTAGTCTATTTAAAAGCTTTATTCTTCTAACATTTAGTGACGGGAGCCATAACGAAGCTAAAACTCCTAATGAAGTGCCTATAAAAAGATACAAGGCCATGGAATCTTTAGATATCATGCAAAGATGCTAGTGTTGGCTAATTTAAAATTGCCTCAACGTCATTGGGATCCATCTTTATTCTTTCTTTTGACACCATAAACCTTACAAACACAAGGCTAGAAATAAAGAAATTACACTTTTTAAGGTTAGCATATAGTTTTTGTTCCCTTAATATACAAAATAGTTGGTGTAGATAATTCAAGTGTTGGTCTTCATCTTTGCTGTACACCAAAATATCATCAAAATATACTATTATATATCTATCAATACAAAGTTTAAGGATATGATTCATAAACTTATGAAAGTATTAGGAGCATTGGATAAACCAAAAGGCATTAGCATCCATTCCTAGAGACCATCCTTTGTCTTGAAGGCTATTTTCCACTCATCTCTGAACTTTATTCTAATTTGATGATAACCACTGTATATGTCTATCTTGGAAAAAATAGTTGCTCATATAGTTGGTCTAGTAAGTCATCTAAGTACAAAATATGAAAGCGATAGTCAATTATGATTTTGTTAATTACCCTATTATCCACACACATGTGCCATGATCTATCCTTCTTAGGCACTAAAAAGGTTGGGATAGCACAAGGGCTCATGTTTTCATGCATTATTCCTTTTGTCACCAATTCATCAACTTTGCATTACAACTCTGTATGCTCCTTAGGACTTATCCTATAGGTTGCCTTATTAGGTAAAACAGCTTCGAGATAAGCTCTATGTAGTGTTAAATGTCCCTCATTGATAGTAGACTAAATGGTAACTCTTCTTGAACAACATCTCAAAATTCTACCAATAATGGTTGTATCACTATAAGGGGCTCTTCATTATCTTTATTCTCCTTAGTCAACAACATTGCTTACAAAATACCACCCATCTTAATTTTTTTTCTGTAATTGGCCTTAGTAAACAAGTTGCTTCCTTCCTCTTTGGTTGGTTTGGACATCACCATGGGCTTGGTAGGGCCTAGGATGATTTTGCATCCATCATTCACAAATATGTTAGTGTTGCAGTAACCATTATAAATAACCCTCCTATCATAATGCCAAGTTTATTCGAGCAGTAAATGGCAAGCATCTAGTAGAGCTACATCACACCACACTTTATCCTTATAATTCTTTTCTATAGAAAAAAAAAAACTAAACACCTATTGCTAACCTTGATTTCATTCTCCTTTTGTAGCCAAGATAGCTTATATGGTTAGGGGTGATCCACTACTTTGAGGCCTAATTTTTGTACCATAAAAGTAAAAATAATGTTTTCAAAACTTCCACTATCAATTATAACATCACATACCTTTCCATAGGTAGTATATCGAGTGTGGAATACGTTTTTATGCAACTAATCTTTTTCCTTAGCAGGTGCAGTACTCAAGCTACATTATATGGCTAAAGATGCTCCACAATCGCCATAGGTTACCTCTTCTTCCTTTTCAAAGTTTTAATCATCTTCAGCTAATTTCTTTTTATTTTTTTCAAAGTCTTTCTCTACTAGAGTCATAATATTTTATTTAGGCATTCTAAGATAATGTGTCCAAGCCCTTGATATTTAAAACACCTTTTGGTTTGTGCACTAAACTAAGGCTTGCTTGTTGAGGTTCTATCTTTTTTTGAGGGCTGTTTTGGAATGGGCTTAGAAGGAATAATAATATTGGATGAGCCATATTTATTGATATAACTTTTTTAGGACCCAAATCTTAAGTTGCTACCATGAGTCTCCTTTTGTTGTCTTTCCACCTTAAGGGTAAGCTTGCATACATCATTGAAAGTCCAATAGGGTTGTAGCTTTACCATATTAGCTATCGTAATCTTTAATCCTTTAATATACTGAGCAATAGTTTGCTCCTCTAGTTCCATCGATTCATATTTTAACATGAAGTGGTCAAACTTAACCGTATATTCCTCTACTGAGAGATCTTTTTACTTCAAGTTATAGAGCCTAAGAAAGACATTTTACCAAAAGTTATCTAGGAGAGACTTTCTTTTCAACTCTCTTTTCATCTTCTCTCAATTTGCAATTTTACTCCACCTTCTATTTCCCTTTATTTTATTCAAATTTTCCTATCAAAATAATGCATGCTTTCTAAGTTTGATGGCTACTAGCTTTACATTGTGAAGTTTAGAGGCATCATGGTATTCAAATATACGTTCCATCGTGTATAGCCAATCTAAGAATTCTTCAAGTTGTTTTTTTCCCACGAACTCAGAAATCTCTATTTTTGGATTGAATATGATAGGTTGAAGTTAGTTTTTGCGTAGATAATCTTTGACTCACCATGGGTGGATAGGATGCTATCATCAAAATTGCTATTATTTTCATGGTATGGATTGGTTTCTCTTTCACCTTCTTCATTCCTCTTTCGTTGCCTCCTTATTTTCTCTTTCTCTTATTGTATATGTAGCTAACATTATAGTTGAAGGATCTATTATCGCATCTTCTCTACGAGGGTATCCCTTGGGTCAACATTAGTAGTTGTTACAATGTTGGTATTAGCTTGAACCTTTTCTACTAGTGCTTAACGATGATGACCTACCATAGGTTTGATACCAATTTAATATTGAGAATTAATTTTTAAAATGTGGAGATTAACTGTAAATAGAAAACTCACAAATAAGATAACTCACAAGAATTTAAATAATGACAGAATATGATTATTACATTAAAAAAGATAAAAGTTCACCACCAAGACTAAAAACTAAGGGATATAGAAACATCACTTTAAAAATTCTAATCAAAGATATAGAACAATAGAAGTTCACCACTCTAGAAAATCCACTTAAAAGATATAGAACTTGAAGAAAATCTAAAAGATTGCTTAAGGATAAAAAAAACTCTATTTTGCCTTATACCCAAGAATAATAGAAAATATATAGGCTAGGAACATCCCTTCAAGCATGGGAATTTTTAGATTGAATTACTAGAATCGTGCCCAAAATCAAGGGATTTGAATATGAACCCATTTACTCCTACAGATTACATAATAATGAATTGACCATAATCTCATCCATATTCATGATCTTCCTTTTTAGCTAGTGTAAACACAATCTCTTTATTCTAGCCCATCTTTTTTTTACATTTATCTAGTGGATTTGGACGAATGATAGGCCTATCTTATTTTTAGATAAGTCCTCCTTAGCTCAGCCTAAGTTATAAGATATGTTGACACTTTGGTTTCAGATTTCACCTCAAGGGTGAGTAGACAAATTTTAAAGTCATGCTTATGCTTCAATTCTATAAGTATTTTTATAGTCACATAACTTTTCACAAAGATTCATACATGTCAAATATTAGGATAACAATTCACAATTCCATAAACAGCATACCCATGATTTCATTTCATGTTTTTTACTATACTCGTACATGTCTTAAGATCATACATAAGTAATTTGTGAATACTTGTAAAAGATCAACTAAGATTGCAATATGATGATCAAAGGCATAATAACTTGGTTTGAAAACAAAGATTTAGGGTAATCTTTTGAAAAATGTTGAAATTTGTTTTAGCATAAAAATTTTCCTCCCCTACACTTGAATTGCATAACAGTTTAAAATAATGAAAAGTTTAGATGCAAGGAAAACTCCCCTATCTATGTTTCATTGAGGCCGAATGGGTTGGGCTCCATTATTCATCCTTTCTCCATCTTTATTCCTAAACAAAATTAAATAAACAAAGCAAGATTGAGGTAAACGTATTATAACAAAATAAAGAAAATAAATAACAAAAGCATCAACAATGAAAATGAAACTTGGGTTGCTTCTCAAGTAGGATTGATTTTGGTTAGGTTGGACCAAACCTAAAGATCTGGATTAGTGAGGTGTATTACCTTTTCTATTTTTTTTTTTTCATGTCTCCATAATAGATATTTAGTCTATGACTATTGACTTTAAAAGGTTATTTTTATTTTTTTCATCCATGATGTTTACTATTCCATAGGGGAAAACCTTGGTCACTATGAATGGTCCACTCCATCTTGATTTGAGTTTTCCAAGGAATAGGTTTAACCTTAAATTAAAAAGTAACACTCATTGTCCTGGTTTAAAATGTTTCTCCACAATTCTTTTATCATGCCATCACTTGGTTTTCTTTTTGTATATCTTGGAATTTGCATAAGCATGTAGTTTGAATTCATCCAACTATTCAATTGTAATAACCTTTTTTCTCTTGCCAATTTTTTATCCAAATTAAGATTCTTGATAGCCCAATAGGTTTTGCGTTCTAACTCCACTGGTAAGTGACAAGCTTTTCCATAACCAAATTGGTAAGAGGATATTCCTTGAAGGGTTTTGAAAGCTGTTATATACACCTAAAGAGAGTCATCCAAATTAGGCACCCAATCTTTTTGTAAAGGGTTCACAACTTTCTCAATGATCATTTTTATCTCCATATTAGAAACTTTGCCTTGGCCACTAGTGTAAGAGTGATAAGCTATAATTATCATATAGTTTACTCTATACTTAGCAAGTAATTTTTCAAAAATTTATTCCAAAAATGGGTTCCTTTATTACTTATTATTACCCTAAGTGTACCAAATCTTGATAAAATGTTTTTATTCAAAAATCTAAGTACAACATTAGCATCATTGAAAGGTGTAGCTATGGCTTCAACCCATTTAGAAACATAGTCTACTACTAATAAAATGGAAACATTTTCATAGGAAGACACAAATGGCCCCATAAAGTTTATCCCCCACACATTAAAAACCTCAATTTCTAAAGTGCTGTTTAATGGCATCTCATGTCTTTTTGTTAGATTTTCTATCTTTAGACATCTAACACATTACATGGTAAATCTATATGCATTTTTGAATAAATAAGGCCAATAAAAGCCATATTGCAATACTTTTGCAGCTATCTTTTTTCCTTTAAAATGCCTTTCATACTCAGATGAATGACATTGTTTTAAAATGCTATCCATTTTTCCTTTGGAATGCATATCCTCAAAACCTAGTCCTTACATTACTTAAACAGAAAAAAGTTCATCCCATACATATTATTTAACCTCATGAAGAAATTCTTTTTTTGCTGATAGTTTAAATTAGGGGGAATAACATTAGTTACAATGTAATTTATCATATTGGCATACCATGGTGCTTATTGTATAGATAAGATATGCTTATTAGGGAATGATTCTTGTATTGTTGCTTTTTTGGCCACTTTTTTTTCTATTCTTGATAGATTATCTATCCCTTGATTTTTGTAACCTTTTTTTCCTTGATCTCTAAGTCAAAGTATTGCAATAATAGAACCCATTAACTATGGTTTTGCATCCTTTTTTGTTATCAGGTATTTAATGGCTGAATGATCTATATACATAATCACCTTGGTTTTAATTAAATATAATCTGAACTTCTCAAAGGCAAACACTATTGCAAGTAATTCATTTTCAGTCATAGCATAGTTTAATTGAGCATCATTAAAGGTTTCACTTGCATAGTATATGGGATGAAATATGTTATTCTTTCTTTGCCCCGAAATAGCTCCTATCACGAAATTGCTTGCCTCACACCTAAACTTAAAAGGCTAGTTCCAATTGGGCCATGAAAGGATATGTGGCATGAGTAATTTCTCCTTTAGTGTTTGGAAAGCTTGTGTGCATTCATGGTTGAACTCGAACTTGGCTTTTTTTTCTAATAGCTTACATAATGGCTTAGAAATCTTGAAAAAATCATAAACGAATCTGCAATAGAAGCTTTTATGTCCCAAGAAACTTTTAATTTCTTTGACTAAAGTAGGGAAAGGTAACCTTTCTATTACTTTAATCTTTGCTTTGTCAACCTTTATTCCCTTTGTTGACACCTTGTGTCCAAGTATGATTCCTTTTAGGACTATGAAATGGCACTTTTCCCAATTAAGTACTAGATTAGTGTCTTCACATCTTTGTAGCACCTTGGATAATGTAACAAGATATAGATCAAAATTATCACCAAAAACTAAGAAATAATCGATAAATACCTCCAAGATGTCTTTTACCATGTTAAAGAATACTGTCATCATACAACATTGAAAAGTAGCTAAAGTACTGCATAATCCAAATAGCATCCTTTGAAACGTAAATATGTCATAGGGATAAGTGAAGGTTGTTTTCGCTTAATTTTGTGGCACTATGACAATTTGGCTATATCTTGAACACCTATTAAGTAAATAGTAGTACTTATGACTAGCCAACCTATCAAGCATTTGATCAACAAACTATAGCAATAAATGATCTTTACGTGTAGTCTTGTTAAACTTTTAGTAATCCTTGCAAACTCTTCATCCTGTTACTATTATAGTAAAAATCAATTCATTGTGATCATTAGTTATCATCATCATTATTCTTTTTTTGGTACACATTAGATTGGATTCACGAATTATTGGAGATGGGGTAGATTATTCTTGCATTTAGCCACTTAATGATCTCATTTTTAACAACTTTATTCATCACAGGATTTAACTACCTTTGTTGCTCAGTTGCTGTCTTATATCTATTTTCTAATAGAATTTTATGCATACAGATAATATGACTTATAACTTTGATGTCTGTAATTGACCAAGCAAAAGCTTTCTTATGTTTTTTTAATATGCCTAACAACTTTTCTTCTTGCTTCTTACTTAGAGTTTCATAAATGATAATGGGAAGAGTGGATGATTTTTCTAAAAATGCATATGTGAGATAAAGGGGTAGAGGTTTAAGCTCCAAACTGGGGGTTTTTTGAATTAATGGTTTAAGAGTCTAAAAAAATGACTCTAAGTTATCATTCTTCTTTAGCTCATCATTGTAGAGAGTTATGAATCCCACATTTTCAATTTTCTCTTGAATTATTTCTTTTTTAGACATAATGGCTACTTTTTTAAGACATTTCATTGCTTGACTCATGTCAAAAATTACTTCTTGGTCTTACACTTTTAGTGTGAGTTCTCCCATTTGCATATCAATTAGGGCCTTTTTTGTTTTAAAAAAGGTCTTACCAAGATGATTGGCATGCCAACATTTTCCTCCATATCTAATACTATGAAGTCAACTGGGAATACTAAATCTCCCACTTGGACTAATATATCCTCCACCATAATTGTAGGATGCCTCAAGGACCAATAAACTAGTTAGATAGTTACCAAAGTTAGTTTCAATTCTCCCATACCAATTTTTTTGAAAATTGACAAAGGCATAACATTAATACTAGCACCACTAATTCATAAAGCTTTATCAAAATGTTAACAACCAATAATACAAGTTATAGTGAAACTCCCTAGATCTTTGAGTTTAGGTAGTAGTCTTTGTTATATGATAGCACTACATTATTTTGCTGTTGTGATTATTTCAAAATCTTTCCATCTCTTTTTCTTGAAAAGAATTTCTTTTATAAATTTAGCATATTTCGACACATGCTTCAAGGCTTCCATAAAAGAAATGGTCATTTACAAGTTTTTAAAGATTTTGGTAAATTTTGCAAATTGCTTGTCTTTCTTTCGATGTTGAAATCTTTGTGGGAAAAGAATCAATAAATGGATTGGTTGTGATCTTACTTATTTTGCTATGTGTTTTTTCTTTTCTTTATTCTCATCCATGTCATCTTTAATGATGACATCCTCAATTGGATCTTTGAATGTGACTTTTTAAGCACTTGGTTTTTCCTGTAAAACTTTTCCACTTCTAAGAGTCATGGTCTCTAATTCTTCATGTGATGATCAAGGTTTCTAGTGAGTTTTTTGGTTAGATGATTCAACTAGATTTTTAGGCTTTTAAGGGAGATGGCACAGGTTTATAAAAAAAGTTCTTAGGTTTGAATTACTTGTGACAAAGCTTTTTTAGGTTTAAATTCTTTCTTTTAAGTTGAAGTTTCCCAACCAGGGTTTTTGAATGATTGAACCGAATTAGCATAAGGTTGGGTTCTTAGAGCTTCTACTTTTTTAGTCAAAGTGGTGAGTTAGGATGTTATAGTGGTATCTAACTTAAACTTGCCAACTATTTCTTTCTTAGCTCCTCATTGATAATTATGGGTTGCCATTTCCTTGATTAGTTTATGAGCCTCTTTAGTAGTCTTGTTCATGATAGCAGCTCTAACTATAGAATTAATAGTGGTTTTTATGGAAGGAGTAAGCCCATTGTAGAAGATCTGGACTTGCAGCCACTGTGGTAATCCATGGTGTAGGCATTTTTGAAACATCTCTTTATACCTTTCCTAAGCATCATACAAAGTTTCACCATCATATTGCTTAAATGTGGTGATCTCATTTCTTATCTTTATGGTTTTTGCTAGTGGGAAAAAACTTTGCAAGGAATTTTTAAACTAGATCCTCTCACGTTGTGATGGAGCTGAAAGATAATGATGATAGCCAACTCTTAGCTTTGTCCCTAAAAGAGAAAGGAAACGAACTTAGTCTTGCATCATCTAATACTCTATTATACTTAAAAGTATTGCATAATTTTAAGAAACTAGAAAGATGAAGGTTACGGTAATCATGGAGTAATCCTTCAAACTACACTGATGTTTAAATTGTCTGGATGATAGATGGCTTGATCTCAAAATTATTGGCTTGAATTGCAAGCTATAAAATTGATGGTTAGAAACCTTCAAGGTCAAGGACTGCATAATTCCTTAAAGTCTGTTATCCTTCATTTGTTGCATTGGCCATGGGCGTGATTGGCTCATGCCTAAGTCTTTTAAATATTCTTCCAATCTTTTTGTCTAAATGAGCTAAGTCACCACTTCTTACGCTGCGCATGGAAAGAAAAGAAAGGATTAAAATCGATAAAAGCAAATACAAATAAAAAGAAATCTAGATTACAAAGTTGAAAAGAAAAGTTATCAATATTGGTATTTAACACTGCGATAATCCCTGACAACGATACTAAAAACTTGATTTCTCCTTTTTATTAGGCTGTAAGTGCACAAGTTGCTATCAAGTAATAAAGTGAGAGTAGGGTTGTTGATCCCATGATGACTATATGATAGTGCTAGATCAAGTACTGAATGTATGCCTTTTAACTTTATATCTAGATGGCTGAATGTTTGGAATGAGGAAAATAACAAATTGAGACTTAATAATGTGAAGGCTGAAAGAACTAAGCTAAACAAAATATAAATCTTACTAGCAATAGTGTAGGTTAATTGGATAAAAGCAAAGGAAAATAGATTTGAAATAACTAGAATCATAAGAGAACCGAAAGGTTTAATAAGAAAATGGAAGTTGGCCAAAAAACATAAATGTTTGCAATATTAAAAAGTAAAAGAAAATGCTTTAAGTAACACAAAATGGAACAAAGTAAAAGAAAATAGATTTGCAAAAATAAGCTATGAACTAAATGCTTTAAGAAACTAAACAAGGTTGCTTAAGAGAGATTAAGATAAAACATTTTGCTTGCATTAAACTAAATAAAATAGAGATTATGTAAATGTAAAAGAGACTTAATATTAAAACAAAGTTAACAAAAGTAAAGGCTAAGCTATCACTATAGCTAAAACGGAAAAAGAAGAAAATAATTGAAAAAAACTAAAAAAAATAAAAAAAAATGGAAAAAAGGATAGGAGAATGGGATGGAGGATAGACTTCCATTACAAGAGAAATTCATAGCCTATTTATAGTGTACGTTTTGGCCAAGGGGGGATGAATTTGGACAATTTTGACTTTGGTAGGTAATCAATTACATTTGCACTAATTGAGGGATTATCCATGAATATGATTGATCATAACCTTGCTCTTGGCTTTAACACCATTGTTGCCCATAATTTGCTATCCAAGAAGGGATTTCAGTCAATCATCAACAAATTAGTATTTAAGACCCAATTTTCTTGATTTACATAAATCATGGTATTTTTCAATAATTCACTTTTCGCATTTAAACTATTGTTTCCCATCATTTGCAATCCAAGAGAGCATTCTGTCAAGTGTGAAATTCCATGGTTTGTGTGATTCAGCAAATTATCATTAACATGCCATATTTTCTTGAGTTTGTATGAATCATGGAATTCATTAGGAGATCATATAATTCACACTTGCATTCATTCTAGCAAATGGTAGCATATCTTTTGGATCTCTATGGATTTTTTATTTAGATTCTTGATGGCTTAGAATTGCTTTTCATCTTTGCATGGATCATATTTTTGCATTCTATGACCTCACTTTGCCACCTTTACATTGGTTGCATAGGATTTGGTATTGACGTTCAAAGTAATAAAATTTTCCATGCACACATGAACATCACCAATTTACTTTATTATTGAGAAAAAATCATAAAAGTTTTCAAAATTTTAACTTTTTAATGATATGTAGATAACTATAAAATATAAGGTTATCAATGCTCTTGCTTATGAAGCAAGCATCCAATCTTATAGGAAGTTTAGGTAAGCTTGAGTTATGATGTGGGTACTTGTTATAAGAACAAGTTCATTAAATGTGACCTGATATGAGAATGCTATATGGCAGTCACATAATGTCTATAGCTACGTTCTCATGTTATGGTTGTATAAGTAATCTTTTGACTTGAGATTACTTATATCTTATATAATGAATGTTATACTTTGACTTATGGTTCTAACCAAGAATGTTTCAGTTAAGTATTTTTAGGTATAACATGAGGCATATGAAGATGCATGAAGTAATCAAGATGGGATTCATCACCTTGTGTGATTAAGAGAGTATTTTAACTAGTCTTGATTGAATTAACTTGAGAAATCTTTGGCTAAAGTGAATTAAGAGTTTAGAATTGTTTTAAAACTTATTTTGAGTTAATGTCAAGGATAAGACTTAACATGGTTGAACAAGATTGAGTAGACACTAAACCATACTCAATGTTCAAACTAAGATACTATGTGATGAAAGGATATTAATTATATACAAAGACCATTCACGGATAGGTTATCAAGCCACATTGACTTTTCTTTAGCAATTAGGGGTCATGGCAATGAAGCTAGCATTGATCATGATTTATAAACATAAGATTGGCTAATTGGAGAAATGGTGATGAAGACAAAATGTTTGTTTAACCCATAGTCGAATACTAAGGCTTACAATGCTTGTGTTTATTGCCAACATGCTATAGAATCAAATGGGTCACACATAATAAGACAATTATAAAGGATTAAAATTGGGTCAAATAAGTTAGATTTAATTTGATTTTGGAATGATCAAAAATTAGAGGAAATAAAAACAAGAAAAAGAGTTTCCTTTGTTTGGTACATTTAGCTAGCATAGAGTTAATTATGAAAATTTGTATTTCAAGTATTAAACCTGATATGGCTGAATGCATCCATTATAAAAAGAACATCAAGCCACCCCATTATGGATAGAGTAATAAAAATAAGAAAAGAAGTTTCACTCAAGAAATACAAGAGGTCTTACAAGCACTTACTAGTTATAATTTGGCTTTGAGTTTACCAAACCTTAAAGAAAGTTCTCTCACAAAAGTTTGTGTGGATCACCATTAGAGGCTAAACACTTAGGTAGCTTCTTGGCTTGAGTCTACTTGAGTCTACTATGTGATGAAAGGATATTAATTATATACAAAGACCATTCACGGATAGGTTATCAAGCCACATTGACTTTTCTTTAGCAATTAGGGGTCATGGCAATGAAGCTAGCATTGATCATGATTTATAAACATAAGATTGGCTAATTGGAGAAATGGTGATGAAGACAAAATGTTTGTTTAACCCATAGTCGAATACTAAGGCTTACAATGCTTGTGTTTATTGCCAACATGCTATAGAATTAAATGGGTCACACATAATTAGACAATTATAAAGGATTAAAATTGGGTCAAATAAGTTAGACTTAATTTGATTTTGGAATGATCAAAAATTAGAGGAAATAAAAACAAGAAAAAGAGTTTCCTTTGTTTGGTACATTTAGCTAGCATAGAGTTAATTATGAAAATTTGTATTTCAAGTATTAAACCTGATATGGCTAAATTCATCCATTATAAAAAGAACATCAAGCCACCTCATTATGGATAGAGTAATAAAAATAAGAAAAGAAGTTTCACTCAAGAAATACAAGAGGTCTTACAAGCACTTACTAGTTATAATTTGGCTTTGAGTTTACCAAACCTTAAAGAAAGTTCTCTCACAAAAGTTTGTGTGGATCACCATTAGAGGCTAAACACTTAGGTAGCTTCTTGGCTTGAGTCTACTTGAAAGATCACCAAATTGAACCAAGGGATTTTTTGCATTCAAGGTAACACTTTTACCCAAAACTATACATATTTGTATATGTATATGGTTTGTATGATCTTATTGATTGATCTTGGCTTTAGGAATTAAAATTTTAAAAATTCCACTACTTTAACTCTGATAATAATACATAATTCCCTTCATAGTTAATGTTTAAATTTAAACATGCAAAACTACCACTCCATGTTCTTTAATATACTGTGGCATTCAGCCAATATACAAAGGGTTAAAGATATCTCCAAAAAATAGAAGACAAAAATAAGAAAGTTTTTGTTAGAACTCTTAAAAGGATTCTTGCATTTTTGGTGTAAAGGATTTATGTTATTGAAATGAACAACTTTAGATTACATGATTTTGTTCACTAACTAGTGATTTAAACTGGGCATTATTTCCACTAAACAAGTAAGTCTTTTGTATTTTGATATATAATTGTTTCATATAATCTTTTATTGGTATCAGAGCTATTAAGGTTTAAGTTTTGGTCTATTTTGTGTGTTCTTTAAAAAACACTAAAAAAAAGTTGATAGGTTCTTGTGTGATTGTAAAAATCCATAGAAGTAGGCATAATTTATGTGTTTTTGATATAAATTAATGTTGTTGTGATGATTCTTAGACAATTTGAGGAAAAGCCATTGTTATTCTACAAATTTGGGTGAAGAAATTTTAGTTTCTAGATTGGGCATTCTAAGGCTGGATTAGGGCATTCAATTGCCATAGGCAAATGTTTCAAATTCAACGGTTAAATTTCATCGAGCATTTGACTACCTTCTATAGGCATTTAACTACCCCTTTGTATTTTGTTTAAACATAATGTAAAAGTAGATAAGGCATTCTTCTATCCACTCCAAGCATTGATAATTCTATATTTTTATGGAATTATCATAGCTTTTTAAGGCATTTTATAGTGAATTATTGCTTATTCCTTGAGAAATTATGGCAAAAATATTCTTAATCATGTAAATATTCAATGTGTAGGTAAAAATATAATAAAAGGAGAAAAAACAATGATTTGTAGACAATTTGGATGCAATTTGGTGCCAAAATCATCAATTGGCCAAACCTATTGTTGGAACTTGCTTACTTACCACTATTGGGAGAATATCCTAATTTTTCATGATCACTTTCTTTACATATTTGAATTTAATTGAATTTCAATTCAAGTATTATCCTTTTATATTTTTGTTGTTTATTTTCCTTCTTTAGCTCATTGAAGTATTTGTCACCTTTGTAGTAAGTTACATGAGCTAAATTGGAAGATGAATATAAGAATGGTCATTTTGAGCAATCTTTGGAGCTCGAATTTTTTAGAATTTTTTTTGTTTTAATTGGCAACTAGATGGCTCCTTATTGGTTGAAATTTTAAGGAATATTTGAAGCATAATTTGATGCCAAAATTTCATGGAGAGTGCTTGGTAGCCATTTGATGAATCATGGAGTGCATAGATGAAAGTGGCACCTGATTTGAATCCAAGAGGAAGGCTAATGGACAGCTACTTAGTTGGCATATTGGAGGCTCCTTATTAGTTATAATTCTGACTTTTTTAAAGCTTAATGGATCAAAAGCTTAAAGAGAAGAGAAGAGAAGAGAAAAGAAGAGAAAGAGTTCAAGTAGAAAGCTTATGAGGCAAGCTTTAATAACATGGAAATATTTAGCATATGTGGCATCCTACCTAGCTTTTTCATGTACTTTAATTGTTGGCACACATCATCCTAAGCCTATAAATAGAAGTAATGGCCGGTTAAAGAGGAAGAGTTAGTTTACTTAGTATTTTTTATTTTTTACAATTTACATTTCTTATTCATTTTCTTTCCAATAGTTTCCTCCTTGTTCTTTTAGAGGTATCAGTTTGCTCCTTATTCTTTTATAAGGCTATTTAAAGAGAAAATCTTTTACTTTTCCAACAAAATTTACTTTTTTTGCCCTTAAATTTCATGCACTTTAAGATCTTACAATACAATTTAATTTTCTTTATGCTTTTATTGCAATTCCTTTACATTTACAAAGCTATTTGGCAAATTTTGTTTTTTGCGCTACTTTTAGTTTTCACTTCAGTTCTTTATGATTTTTTGTGATTTTTGAGTTGAATTTTTTTAGCATTCTTAATTCATTATGTTTGAATTCTAGAAGGTTTCACTTTAAAATTCAATTTGCATTTTGTTTTCTAAAAATCTTGGAAGATTCGATTAGGAATCTAACAGTAAAGACAACATTAGGTGATAACAACACTTGTGGTGTCCTCTCTTCTTACTAGGTGATCGATCCACTCTCTTCTTGATTTTCACTTATTTATTTACTTGTTTACTTCATGTTCTTTATTGACTTGCAATTTAATTAAAGTTTTGGAATATTGTTTGGCTGATTTCAATCTTTAATATTCTATTTTCTTTGTTTCAACATTTGCTTTTATTTGAAGTTTATAAAGTTTTTTCTTTCATTGTTTTAGTTGATTTCTTTTCTTGCATTTTAATTTCACATGTTGATTTAAGTTTCTTTAGCTTAGTTTAAGTTTAATTACTTTCTAGAGTTATAGATCTAGGTTTTAATTTTTGAAAATTTGCATTTTAGCAAGTAGATTTATATTTCGATTTAAGTACTTTTGCATTTCCTTGCATTTAATTCATGTAATTTCATTTTGATGCATTTAGATTTATTTTAATTTACTGTTTTTAAATTCAATTGCATTTAAATTCCTTGCATTAGAATTAGATCCATTTAAAGTCCATGTTGAGTTATGGTTTTGTTGCATTAGCTCTAAGTTTCAAATTTTGCATTTCTTTTATTATTCATGCATATTCTTTAGGCTTTACATTATGTTTTTGAATACTTCGTGCATTAGATTACATGTTCCTTAGGTTTACTTTCATGTTCATATGATGTTTGTTGAATTTCCTTTGCTTTACATGTTCATTGCCTTAGGTTAGTAATAATGTAAATCAACTTTCAACCTTTCAATTGGGCTACATATAGTTAGAGTATATTGATAATCGGTACTTAAGCTAGACTTCCCAAATGATCAATCCTCGAAGGCATAATACTTTACTCTATACTTTATTACTTGAACGGCCACTGCAATTACAATTACTTCCAATTAAATTTTTAGGCCATTGTTAGGGATTGTGAGGCTTGTCTTTAGTTTAATATCATCTTTCGGTATGCTCTACTATAGATTAGCTCACCCCTTAGTGTACATAGCTTAGGATTGTTACTTAGTGTACATAGCCTTAGCTTAGCTTTTACTAGAGTACATGCATCTTCCTTTAGTTTACATAGTTTTAGAAAAGATAGGTTATTGTAGATAGCTTTAGTATACCTAGTTAATTTCTTATTTAGGTTTTATTTTACTTTATGAGGTAGTTGAAAGGGCCCAAAAAACAGTGAACTTTAAAGCTCCATCTACACAATTAGACTTTCTACCAAATAAGATAGAGGCCATTAAAGCTAAGAGTGATCTTAAACCAAATCTTGTCCATCAATTCCCAAGCCAATGTAAAAATGTTACAATACATGGTGGACATAGGTGTACGCTTGACCAATAATCCCAATCTTACTCAAACACCTACATTAGTCAAACTTGGAAGGGTAATCCTATGAATATTTGGGATACTAGTTTAGGTCAATCCTTTAGTTTACTAGTTAAATCCACCCTAACTTATCCTACCAAGCTTTCATTTTCAGAATACCCTCCACCACTTACATATCTCCACCATCATCATAATTCTTTCAAGTTTCACACTATGTGTAGCAATAATAAAAATTCTTTTCATATCAATACCATTAATCTTCACATGACTTTTCTTTCACATAATACTCATCACCACTACCTCCTCCATAAGAAAAGAAGACATTCCTTGAAGAGATGTTGGCCAAAATCCAAGATAACATGTTCCAAACTTAAGCAAAACTCTTTCAAGCCCAAAAGGCATTCATTAGGAATCTTGGGCAATTTGCTTAAAATGCATATACCATAAATGCTTGCCTTTAAGTATCCATGCCTAGTACTATAGAGTCAAAACCTAGTTGGGTAGATAAGAAAGATTGTACATTAAGGGATGATTTAAGATAGAAAGAGTATGTCATCTGATGATGATGATATGAAGCCCATTGTGGTGAAAATATCGTATTTTGCATAAGTTGTGGAGGAAAAAATAGTGAAAGTAGAGGACAAGCTTAGGGCTAGGGAATTTAATGGCGATGGACCATTTAAAAGAGTTAAGATAGAGGAGTGCATTCAAAAAGAAGTTGATATTCATATGCCACTCATGCCATTTTTCAAATTCCTTGAAGATTAGATACCTAGTTGTTTGAAAATGCATGAGGTGGATAGATATACTAATAATGTCACTTATTAGATAAATCACTTAAGCCCTTAGACTTATTCTTTCTTGAATCTAGTATTGAGCATAAGGATAAGGAGGAATTCATTAGCAAAAAACTTACTTGTGTAGTAATTTTTCCATTCTATGATGTTATGTTCAAAGCTATAGACACCCAATTCTTTGAGCTTCCTCGAGATAGACCATCCATGGAGGAAAAAGTTTATGATAAGGATTTTGGTGAGGATGGATCAATTCCCTACACTGACTTGCAAGAAGGTCATAGCAACGGTCCTACATAAAAAGAAAGAGAGCCTTATAGTTCACCCATTCTACTTTATTTGTTCTTTGAAAATCCATTGTATGATAATTTAGAAATGCATCTAGTTGAAAACCCACTGTTTGACACTATTAATGAGCCTAGTGAAAAATATGAGGACGGAATAGAGGAAATTTTGAAAGAAACGTCAAAAAGTTTATAAGTTGAGGAGTTCGATGATGATGATATAGAAATTTCCCTAACCTCTGATTCTTAACTTAATACTTTCACTTCTCATCCTTTATGCTCACTGAACCTCCACCATTTACGAAGGATTCTTTCATTGTAGAGCCTAAATCTCTATTCTCCATAATGTTACTTGATTAGACAAATATGCAAATACATAGGTTGGTCAAATAGTAAAAGTGACCTTTTCAGTTGGAATGTTGTTCCCATAGAGATTAAGGAGAAATTCCTAAACTAAATATCGGTTATGACTCTACTTTTGCTAAAGTTGGTTCAATCAAAGAATTTCCTTGAAAAATTAACTAATACAAAATTAACAAATAGTTGCAAAATAACAAAATTTATTTAAAACCAAATATGCTAGAATTAAAATTCTAATAACAAAAATACAAGTAACCAACTAAAATTAAACAAGATAGCAAGTCATGAAAAACAATGAATTATTGCTATGAAAGTACAATGCAAAATGAAAAATTTACCAAGAAAACTACGTTTAAAACTTTCTATTGTAACTAGTTTAATGACATCGAAATTCTATACAAATAATCCTAAAGTGCAAAAACATGTAATGACTAAAATAAAATGTAATATTGAAAGGCTTAATTGAAATGTATTTGCAAACAACTTATGTAAATGAAGAATTGAAAACAATGTCCCTAGAATTTATGCTTAAACATGCACGAATTGAGTGGAAGTTGTGAACGTGCAATTAAACCTTAACATGCAAAGCCTTCTTGACATGAACTGGATTGTAAACATCCTTTGAACAGCCTATATGAAACATGGATTAAAGAATAAAAAATGAACAGAAGCTAAGAGAAAATATAGCTTAAAATCATCAAACAGAAATGGTAAGAAAGCAAACTAGAAATTGCAAATGTAATTTAATCTAGGCATGAAAAACTCTTCCAACCTAAACTTGAATTTATACAAACACTAAGCAAACTATATGAAAACTTGAATTAAAAAGTGAGGAGTGAACAAATGTTAAGAGAAACAACAACTCGGAAGCATCAAAATAGAAATGACAAAGAGAAACACCAACTAGAAATTGATTTTTGTGATTTACGTTTTAGACTCCTACTTTGCATAAATTGAAGTACACCTAAACTAAAATTTACTAGAATCTATAACAAAGTGAAAGACTAAATGAAAATGAGATTTATAATAGAAATCTTGAAGAAAGATAAAGCAAACAATGAATAGAAACTAAATTGCATGTAACATGTATTGAAAAAAGCACAAAAGTTTAAGAGAAAAAAAAATTCAATATATTATCACATGCTAGAATGAAACTTCATTTGAGATAGAAAAACATAGCTTTATAAGTTAACTACCTAAATCAATAAGAACAAAAAATTGGATTTCAACTATGTTGTAACTCTATGGATGAGGAGTCTATGAAAAAAACTTGAACAAAAACAATGCAGATTTGATAGAGTTTCAATATAAAAACCGCAGCCATATCAGAGAAAATAAATTTAAAACAATTTGAATATCAACAAGAAAACAAGTAGATTTAAGTAGGTAAATGAGTGATAATGTAAATTTTATTGCAAGAATCTTAAAGATCACTTAAATGTATTTAAGGAATTGTAAAATTGTAGAAGATTCAATAGAAAAAATCTAGAAAAAAACTATTTGGATATTAAGAAAATGGAAAAAACAGAAAATGTAAATGCAGGTAAACATAAAAGAAAATTCTCAAACTTAAGCTAATTCTTTTTTTGGCTAGCTCTCTTCCCTTATTTATAGGTAGAGGGTAGAAGCCTCAGGTCCTAAAATATCCAGAAGTGCCTAAGCTTCTAGAGCCTTTTTCTCTTTTGCATTTCATGGTTGGGTCACATGATTGGTGCTTAGCAACTTTTTCAACCGACTTGCAAATTGCATTCATGTATAATGATTGATCCACAAAGTCAAACTAATGATGAATCATAATCTCCTAAAATGCCAATTCAACTTCTCTCTTTGGTGCACTCTTACCCAACTGGTGATGCCTTGCAATTTTGGTGCTTAGCTCATTAAATCTTCCATGCACATGTACATCACTCATGCACTGCATACATCTTTAAAATTTTTTTTCTACATAAATTTTGAAAATTTTATATATTTATCATACATTTTACTAAAAAAACTATGAAAATAATACTAAAAAATTATGTAAAAAAAGTGAACAAAAACTCCCTTAGGGTTAATGTAGCTTATTGACACTAGTTTAGGCCATTTGCACAAACTGCACAAAAAATCCTCTAAATTGTATCAAGAACGTTCAAAATTCCTCAATTTCATTATTTATACCTACATATAAGGCAAATGTGCATTTAGGAGCAATTTTGCCAAAAATTCCAAAGAACAAGCCAAAATATGAGTAAATTTGCACTAAAAATGATCATGAAAAAGCTAAAATTTTAGTGCAACCAAACCCCCAAGCTTAAGCTTTTGCTTGTCTTCAAGCAAAATAAGATTGAGCAAGTGTCATACTATAATCTCAATGCCTCATTCAACATGAATGCTTTATGGATTGATCAATGGATATAACTAAAGCAAAATCATGAACAAGTGTTAATATATAAAAATGTACCTAGGTTAATATCATTCCTAACTATTGGCTCCACAAGTGAGCAACAGCTCTTACATATCCTTGCATGAAATCTAGTAATGTTATGCAAAACATAAAACTTCAACAACAAAAATCAATAAAGTATGCTCATGTTCCATAAGTTTGCTTATCACATCTCTCTCCACTAATGTAGACAAACACATGACCAAGAATCATTTAGGACTTTATAAGCTTGTAATGTAAGGCTAGGGTCAAGGTATGATAAATGTGAGTTAGGCTCAAGTACCCTAAAAATGCATCATATGTCTAAGATCATCCATAATTGAGCTTTCAAGGTAAGAATGATAAGCTTGACTAAAAAATCCCTGCAAACTTTGATTTTGCCCATTTTTCTTTCTTTTCTTTGGTTTTTCACCACTTTATTATTTTTTGCTTTTTTTTCTTCTTTTAGTTTTTTCTTTCTTTTGCAAGCTAGCTTGACCTTTTCTTTTTTTTCTTTTTTAAAATTTTCCCATTCTTTTCCAAACTCCACCATTCTTCCTTAATAACGCATAGTTCACAAATGGTGTTTGAATGTCTTAATGCACATAGGGCAAAGGGCCAAAAAAAAAAGAAATAAGCAAATTAAGGTTATGGACTTGTAACATGGTTTCAAAATAAAGCAAAGGTAGCATAAGGCTCAAATTAGGTTTTTATGGAAGAATTGTATCAAGGTTGACTAGAAAAGGCTCAAACCATCCATAGATGACCTATATCATTTTCTTAATTATGTACCTTTTAGGATTTCACCTCGAAAAATGATCAAATCAAATTCTAGAATCATGAAACACAACTCTAAAGAACAACACAAAAATAATTTTATACTCACATAATCAATACTAGATAAAAAATGCAATTCAATGTTCAAAAACATCAACTCACAAATGAATACCATATTTAAGAATTCACTAAACCTAAGCGTCATCTTGTATTTCATATATATTCAATCTTTTTCTTAAGGCTATGTTCATTCTCAATCTCTACCTATCTTTGGCTTCATGAAAAACTAATCAAAGAAAGAACACTAATGATTTAAGCTACCGTAACTTAAATGAAGTGCTTATGGAAGAATTGTATCAAGATTGGCTAGAAAAGGCTCAAACAATCCAAAGATGGCATATATCATTTCCTTAAATATGTGTCCTCTAGGATTTCACCTCGAGAAATAATCAAAACAAATTCTAGAATCATGAAACATAACTCTAAAGATCAATGCAAAAATAATCTCATACTCACATAATCAATACTTTATAAAAAATGCAATTTAATGTTTAAAAGCATTAACTCACAAATGAATACCATATTCAAGAATTCACTAAACCGAAGCATCATCTCATATTTCACACATATTCAATCTTTTCCTAAAGCTATATTCATTCTTAATCCCTACCTAGCATTGGCTTCATGAAGAACTAATTAAAAAAAGCATATCAATGATTCAAGCTACCATATGTTAAACTTGATTTCAAGGTAAAACTTAAGGAAAATTTGAAAAATTTTTTAAATCTTGAGCAATTTTCCCATACCCCCAAACTTAAACAACTCATTATCTTCAATGTGTAAGCATAAAAAAATAAAGCATAAACGAGAGGAACAAGGAAACTCTGCTATTAACACAGAGGCACGGTGTAGCTGAATCTCCTATCAAGTTTTGGCCAAAACTAGTGCATCTTTTTAAAGCTCTTATTCAACCTACAAAACAAAGAAAATCACTACACAAAGAAACTACTTCAATATGTACAATAAAATGTGTAATAGAAAGAAAAGAATGAACACACGAACAAGTATATACAACCTAATCGAATGAACAAAGATGACAACTATTTAAAAATGAAAAAAATTGAATGTGAAAAAGAAAATAATCATGGAAACACATATGTACAAAAGCATGCATAAAAAGAAATAGCATGACAAGTAAAACTTTGGTTCCCTACCAAGAAGAGCTTTATTTAAAGTCAAAAGCTAAACTATCAAAATAAGCTTAACCTTATAGGTTTATAGTGATCACTCCACACTTAATTCCCAAATCCAACCATTTTAAGACCTTTCTCTTAACCATCTTAACCAAACAGGGGTCTAATGGTGGATTATGTGGACAAGTAGGAGTAGCCATGAATTTTTCAACAAAACCTTTAACCTCACACCTAGAAGGACTAAGGTAAATGGGTTTTGGCTTTAAAATCCAATTAATTGGCTAATCATCAACAGTAACCATATCATATCCTTTTGTTATCATATCAACACCTTTTTTTCTAGAAGGATTATGATAGGTATGATTAAATTGAAATGGCTTAAAGGCCGATAAATTAATAAAAAAGAATATCCCATCAATATCAACTAACTTATCACCCTCAAACTTTATAAAACTCTAATAAGCATCATCAAAATGAAATGTCTTATAGTCTGGTGAATCTAGATTTAAAGGTCTAATCACTCTAGGGAGAATGTCAGGATTAACCAAAAGCTCGGCACTAGAAGGTGGTGCAAATAAAAAAATAGAGACTATCAATATCTAACTATCATCTTCACTCAAATCCATGTCTTTTTCTTCATAGGCTATAGGAGATTCCTCAAGACGTGAGATAGGGTGCTCTAAGTGTAAAACATCATAAATCACATCATTAACCACCTTTACCTTTAAGCATTCATTGAAATCATTAGGGAATGGCAAAACTTTAAAATCTTGAAAAGTGACCTTTTAATCTAGAACTCGCATGGTTAATTCCCCCATTTACACATTAATTAAAGCCCTAGTGATGGCTAAAAAATGTCTTCTTACAATAATCGGGATCTAATGATCCACCTTTATATCTAAAATCACAAAATCAGTAGGTAAAATGAAATTTTCTACCCTAACCAAGACATCTTTTACAATCCCTCTAGGGTATTTTAGTGACCTGTCGACCAACTACATAGTAACTTAGGTAGATTTAGCCTTTCCTATGCTTAATCTTTGAAATATGGACCAAGGCATCAGGTTAATATTAGCATCTAGGTCACATAAAGCTCTATCAAATGACATACTACCTATAGTACATTGACTGATAAAGCTACTGGGATCTTTAAACTTTGTAGGCAGTCTTTTCTAAATGAAAAATTACACTCACTAGTAAGTGCAATTATCTTATAATCTTCTAATCTCTTTTTTAAGAGACAATATCCTTAATAAATTTTGCATAGGTAGGCATCTACTCAAGTGCGTTATAAATGGGATATTAATGTGTAGCTTTTTAAACATCTTAAAAAATTTAAAAAATTGTTTCTCTTCCTTTTGCTTTCGAAACTACTAAGGGAAAGGAATATAAGGCCTAGATGGCTAAACTTTATAAAGAGCAAACCTATATGAACTTGGTAAAGCACTAGAGGATGGTGTTTATGGTAACTAGGTATGAATAGGTACTAGCTAACTGCCACCTACTCCTAAGTGTGATTGCCTTACAGTGCTTTTTTTTCTCCCTTCTAGGGTTGACTTTTATGTTATTTGGTAAGATGCTTTAGGGTTAAGTACTAAGAAGGATTGCAAACTGACCAATTTGGGTTTTTAAGTTCTTTATAGACACATATTGGTTTTGAAACATGGTGTTTTGAGTCTGCATGAATAAAGTCTGAGCCTTAATAAAAGAACCTAAAAGATTTTCGATTGAAGTCTTCTTCTTTAAAGGTGGCATAGCCAAGTTATAGCCATAGTTATATGTAAGGTATACAAGGTAGGTCACTCAAAGAAGTCATATCTGAGCACCTCTTCAGAGACATATACCTATGGGTCTTTGAATGGAACTATGGGTATGAGCAAACCTAGAATGACCAGGAGTTGGCTTTGAGGGTGTAACTTTACAATATAAAGACTCTACAGATTTTGCTATATAATCTACCTTAGCACTAAGCACTATAAGCTCATTAAGCTTGTATACCTTCAAAGCTCTCTTAGGATGCTATCTCTTATTAGTCGTTATATCTTTAATAAGCTTACAAGCTATGTTAAAAGTCTTATTCATCAAAGCATCTCCTGATGCATCATCTAAAAATGTCCTAGTATTAGGCACTAACCCATTATAAAAGATTTAGATCTCCAGCCATTTTGGTGGCCCATGGTAGAGCTCATTATATTTTTCCCATGCTTTATATAAGGTATCTGAGTCATGTTAGGAAAATGTAGTGATCTCATTCCTAAGCTTGGTCATTTTGGCTAGAGGAAAAAACTTAGCCATAAGCTTCTGCACTAAATCATCCCAAGTGGTGATGCAATCTAATGGCATCGAAGCTAACCAACTCTTGGATCTATCTGTAAGGGAAAATGAAAATAATCCAAAGGAAAATTGCACTAAATATGAGTATGAAAAGACATATTGTAGCGTAGTCAAACCCTCAAACTTAAGTTTTTACTTCTTCTCAAGCTAAATAAAATTGAGTAAGAATCTTCTTATACCTTCAATGCCTCATTCAACATGAATGCCTTATGGATTGATCCATGGCTATAACTAAAGTAAAATTATGAACAAGTGCTAATATTTAAGAATCCACCTAACTTAAGATCATTCCTAACTATGGTTCCATAAGCAAGCAACACCTCTCACACCTCCTTACATGAAATCTAGTAATGCTATGCAAAACATGAAACTTCAATAACAAAGATCAATTAAGAGTGCTTATGTTTCATAAGTTTTCTTATCACTTCTCTCTCCACTAATATAGATAAACACATGACCAAGGGGTAGCTTGAGTTCTTTATATAAAGACAAAAGGTAAGTCAAAACCCTATGGTATTAAGGTTTCCTTATGTTTACTTATATTATCAAAAGAATAACCCATTGACCAAGTCCTATTCTCAATAGATTTACTTACTTGGTCAGTTATACAATGTCCCATTTAGTATTAGACTTTTGTATGTTTCTTTATATTGGAATTTAACCTAATAAATTAAGTCCAACTTAATTTTTTTCAATTTTAATCTTTCACAATATGTCCTATTACGTGTGACCCATTAGGTTTCTTAGCATGTTGGCAAATATAAGCATTGTAACCTTACATTCAAACTTAGATGAATCAAACATTTTGACTTTATCCTTAATTTTCCAATTAGCCAATCTCATGTTTATAGATCATGATCAATGCTAGCTACATTGTCATGATCCCTAATTGCTAATGAAAGTCAATGTGACTTGGCAACCTATTCGTGCATGGTTTTGATATATAATTAATATCATTTCATCAATAAGCATCTTGGCTTGAACATTGAACATGGTTTATTGTTTACTCAATTTTTGTTTAACCATGTTAAATCTTATCATTGACATTAACTCACAAAAAAGATTTAGAACAATTCTAAATTCTTATTTCACTTTGGCTAAAGATTTCTTGAGTTAATTCAATAAGACTAATTGAGATTCTTCCTTGATCACATAAGGTAATGAATCCCATATTGATTACTTTATACATCTTCATATGCCTCATGTTATACCCAATAATACTTGACTAGAGTATTCTTGGTTAGAACTATAAGTAAAGTCAAAGTATAACATTTATCGTATAAGATTATAAGTAATATCAAGTCAAAGGATCACTTATACAACCATCACATGAGAATGTAGCTATAGACATTATGTGAACTACCATATAGCGTTCTTATCTTAGGTCATGTTTAGTGAACTTGTTCTTGTAACAAGCACTCATTTTTTAGCCCAAGTTTACATAAACTCAAACTTATAAGATCGGTTGCTTGCCTAATAAGTAAGAGCTTAACCATGCATTGGTCTTAACAGCTTTTATCAATGTCTTTTTTTGGTAAAGTATCAACTAGGAACAATTTAGGAATAATGCTTTAATGCAATGATAATCTCATAATTACAGTCTTATTGTAATTCCCTTGCAAAGCATATTTATTTCAAGGACTTTATTTATAAGAAGTAAGTAATATCTCTTAAAAAAAAAGTAATATCAATTATATGTATACAATTTTATATATAAAGAATGCCTTTAATAATAATAGAAATGCATAATATGACATGTATCCCATAGCCAATTTGATTGGTCTTAAGGCATATTGCCAACACATCCCTGTCATTAGACAAGTCATACATGCTGATTATGAACAAAGTTTAATGAACATTTAGTATGTTTCATTATGAAACTTGTTTATGTGTTCAGTATGTATTTGATGTATAAGGTTTGTCTATATGAAAATCAATATATGTTATTGATTCTATGATGGTAACCTTATGGTTAGTTTGAGGTCTAAGATATTGAATCGTGCTATTTTAGAATGCTTGATTTTGCATAATTGAACACATTAAAAATGTAATTTGATTGCAAATATAGTGACATTTTGGTTTCATTTTTATGTGAATGATTGTCATTATTTTATTTGTGACATTATAACAAAATAAGATACGTGTAATGTGGGAATTAATTAGTGTATATGCCTATAAAATATGGAATTATACTTTGAAATGGATATTGCTTCTAAGAATATTATTATTGAGTTAAACAATGGTGAAAAGTAAATGAGGACAATTTTAAGATTTAAAGCATGAAAATCTAGTATATAGATGTTCTGAACAATGTCCTTGATGAGCTTTAAGTATGGAATACGTCTTAGCACAAAAGGGACCAAAAGGCTTATGAGGCGTAGAAAAAAAAATTCCACTACTTACATTATGTTACTAAGTAGTATGGAGAATGATATTATGCACGAGTTTTGATCTCATGAAATAGCTAAAGAGATATAGAGTGCCTTAAAGGCAAAGTTTGGTGCAACTAAGATTACCAAACTACTATTACAATCAACTATAAAAGTGGCCTAATCATAATATGAGGCAGCATGTGAGATAGAAGTCAAATATCATAAGTGAGTCGAATGAGTTTGGCCATGCTCTTACAGACTCACAATAGGCTTAAGCTTCATTCATTTTTGGCCACATAACTGGGAGCATATAAAGGTGTACCTTACCTACAATGAGAGTATAAAAAATTTCGATGATGTTTCCCATCATTTTCAATTGGAGAGAGATTGTATGGAAACATCTAAGTCTAGTGCTAATGTTTATATGGCATTAACCAGTTCTAAGCAAGTTTCAAGCTTCAAGCACAAGCCTCATGGTGGGAATAAAGAGAAAGCTCTTAAGAAGCCAAAGAGTTGAAAATCGATAAAGGACAAGGTCTCAATGCTCATCTTAAAAAGAGCAAATTGAGAGTCAAGTTCTTTAATTATGGTAAAAGGGGTCGTTTTGCTCATGAATGTAACGAATCAAAAAAGATATAAACTCTTAAAGTGTTTTAAGCAAGGGATGCTGTTAGCCTTGAATTGATACTTATTTTGGAATGACCAAACACTAAGGTTAGAACTTAGGTTAAATTGCTTTGAACTAAAAAAGACAAATTTTGTCAGTAGGCTTTTTGAATGAAAAATGACTTGAGACAACAGCAAACCTCTTTCTCCATTAAAGACATGTTTTATACAAAATTAAGATAGAAGGGTTGATTGCCCTGTGGACAAGATTGATCCTTTCTCGATAGAAACTAAGAATATTATTTAAAACCCAGAAATGATCTATCCATTTAAAATGTGTTGAACAGTTTTTCTTACAAAATGGTATTAAGTTTAAAAATGTTAAAAAATTGATCGATATTTTTCTTATAGAAAATGTTTCAAATTTGAAACTAGAAAAATAGATCAATCCATTATGAGAATAGATCGATTGATTTTTCTTACAAAAACACCATTGATTCAAAATTAGCAAAAATGGATTGATTAGTTATTTCTTTTAGAAAACACGTTTTGGTTAGAAAGGCTAAAACCAATCAGTCCCCTCCAAAAATGATTGAGCGATTCAAACTTAACTATTTCAAACAATCACATTTTTTTCTTTTTTGCAGAACATTAAATGCATTAAATGAAAGCAATGTTCTTTTCTCATTTATACATATATAAAGAGGTCTCCCATCATATTATGAAGCATTAAGAGCCAAGAGAATTGATTGTTATCCATTCTTTATCTTCTTTAAAAATTAAAAGAGTAATTTAAATGTCTAAAAGCATAACTTCCTATCTTGTATTCAAATCCTCTTGTTATTATTCATATATTCTATTTGTAATTCAAATTTGCAAACACATTGTAAGCTTGAGAGGGATTTTAACCTTTAAGTGGTTCTTTAAGGAACTTAGGAAAACCATTGAGAGGTTTATTAATTGATTGTATTAATAGCTTTGGAAGGGCTAGATGTAACATTCAACATATATAGTGGATTGACCTCCTTAGTAAGTGAGGCTAACAGAAAAACGTAGGTGCCTTATGGAAGGATCAAACCTTTTATAATTTTTAGTGTTTGATTCTCCATCTCTATTTTTTTACTTTTAAAGTTATTTAGCTTTGCATATATATATATATATTGTCTTTATTTGATTAGAAATCTATGTTTGTGATCATTGTTTAATTTGGTAATCAAATTGTCAAATTTTCTAATTAACCAATTCACCTACTCTTGTTTATTTAATACTTTGAGCTAATAGTTAATGTTATTAATGGCCCTCAAACTATAGTGAAATGTTCAATGTCATGCTAGAACTTTAAAAATCCCTAATGTGATACTTGAACTATGAATCTGTTAACTAATGTGTTGTATATCTATCATGTGTCTTTATGTGAAGCTAGTTATGTCAGGGTGAGTACCACTTTAGTTAAAATATTCATAGTTCAGGTACCATATTAAAGATTTTTAAAGTTTAGGTATCACATTAAACATTTCACTATAGTTTAGGAGCCATTTGTGACATTAACCCTTTAAGTAATGCTAAAAATACTATGTTTGTTTCCACTACTATTATGCTGACTGAATCTTCTTTATGAGTCTTTCCACTCAGAGGCTAGAGATTATAAAAATCTAAGTTATTCCATGAAGTACCAAGCAAAATAGATAGTTCCAAATGAGATAAGTGATATTGTTGCTTTTGTTTACTCTAAAAGAGCATTTTTCCTTTTCATTTTGTTTGGTTCTAAAGTTAGTCATTCCACATGATCAAACTTCATCTATTGTAAAAATCAAAATTGTTTTCAAGATATACCAATAAAAATTGATAGTTTCCATTGGGATGCATGATATTGTTGCTTTCCTTTACAAAAAAAAAAAAGCATTTCTCCCATTTCATTTTGTTTGGTTTAAAAGTTGGTCCTTCATTTCGATCAAAATTCCTCCATCATAAAAATTTATGTTCTTTTCATGAAAAACCAACCAAAATAGGCAGTTCCCATTAGGATACATGATATTGTTACCTCATTTACAAAAAAAGGCATTTCTCCATTTCATTTTATTTGGTTTCAAAGTTAGTCCTTCCACTTGGTCAAACTTCCTCCATCATAAAAATCTAAGTTCTTTTAATGAAAAACCAACAAAAATAGATACTTACCATTTGGATACATATATTGTTGCATTTGTTTACCAAAAAATCATTTCTCCAATTTATTTTGTTATATTTCCAAGTTGGTCCTTCAACTTGGTTAAACTTTCTCTATCATAAAAATCTATTTTCTTTTCTCAAAAAACCAAGCAAAATAAATGGTTTTTATTTTGATACATGATATTGTTGCTTTTGTTTACAAAAAAACCATTTTTCCTTTTCATTTTTTTTTTTGGTTTCAAGGTTGGCCCTTCCATTCAGTCAAGCTTCATGCATCATAAAAATCATTTTCTATTCATGAAGAACAAAGCAAAATAAATAGTTCCCATTGGGATACATGATATAGTTGTTTTCATTTACCAAAAAAAGCATTTCTCCTTTTCATTTTATTTGGTTTCAAAGATGGTTCTATAACTCTATAAAACTTCCTTCATTATAAAAATCTATATTTTTTTCATGAAAAAACAAACAAAATAGGAAGTTCCTATTGGGATACACTATATTGTTGCTTTCATTTGACAAAAAAACATTTTTCCTTTTCATTTTGTTATGTTTGAAAGTCAGTTTTTCAACTTGGTCAAACTTCCTCCATTCTAAAAAACTAGGTTTTTTTCACGTAGAACTAAGCAAAATCGATAGTTCCCATTAGGATACACGATATTGTTGCTTTCATTTTCCAAAAAAACTAGTTTTCCCTTTCATTTTTTTTTCTTTTGTTTTAATTTTGGTATTTCCATTCAAACATTATGAATTGTAAAAATCTTTGTTCTTTTCATAAAGAACCAAGCAAAATAAATAGTTCCCATTGGGATACACAATATTATTGCTTTCGTTTACCAAAAAAAGCATTTCTCCCTTTCTTTTTGTTTGGTTTGAAAGATGTCCTACAACTCTATAAGACTTCCTCCGTTGTAAAAATCTATGTTCTTGTCAAAAACAACCAAGCAAAGTAGAGAGTTCCCATTAGGAAACACAATATTGTTGCTTTTGTTTAACAAAAAAAAGTATTTCTCCCTTTCATTTTATTTGGTTTCATAGTTGATCCTTCCACTCGGTCAAACTACCTCTATCGTAAAAATTTATGGTCTTTTCATGAAGAATCAAGCAAAATAAATAGTTCCCATTGGGATACACAATATTATTCCTTTCATTTACCAAAAAATGCATTTCTTAGTTTTATTTTATTTTATTTCAAAGTTGATCCTTCCATTCAGTCAAACTTCCTCCATCAGAAAAATCTATATTCTTTTCATAAAGAACCAAGAAAAATAGATAGTTCCCATTAGGATACAAGTTATTGTTTTTTTCATTTACCCAAAAAAGTATTTTTCCATTTCAATTTGTTTGGTTTCAAAGTTGGTCTTTCAACTTGGTCAAATTCCACCATCGTAAAAATCTAAGTTCTTTTCATGAAGTACCAAGCAAAATAGATAGTTCCTATTAGGATAAACGACATTGTTGCTTTCATTTTCCAAAAAGGCATTTCTCTCTTTTATTTTGTTTGGTTTGAAAGTTGGTCATTCCACTCAATCAAACTTCTTCCATCATAAAAATTATGTTCCTTTCACATTGAACCAAGTAAAATATATAGTTCCTATTGGGATTGATGATATTGTTGCATCCATTTACCAAAAAAAAAAAATGTTTTTCCCTTTCATTTTATTATGTTTCGAAGTTGTTACTTCAACTTGTTCAAACTACTTCCATTGTAAAAATCTTTGGTCTTTTCATAAACAACCAAGCAAAATGGATAGTTCCTATTAGGATACACAATATTGTTGCTTTTGTTTAACAAAAAAACATTTATCACTTTCATTTTGTTTGGTTTCAAAGTTGTCTATCTGCTTGGTCAAACTTCCTCCGTTGTAAAAATCTATGTTTTGTTCATGAAAAACCAAGCAAAATAGATAGCTCCTACTATGATACATGATATTGTTGCTTTCATTACTAAAAGGACCATTATTCCTTTTCATTGTTTTTGTTTCAAGGTTGGTCTTTCCATTCGGTTAAACTTCATGCATCATAAAAATCTTTGTTCTTTCATGAACAACCAAGCTAATTAGATAGTTCCTTTTGGGAAACATGATATTTGCTTTCATTTACAAAAAAAAAGAAAAAAAGTATTTCAACCTTTCATTTTGTTTGGTTTCAAAGATGGTCCTACAATTATGTAAAATTTTATCTTACATAAAAATTTATGTTATTTTAATAAACAACCAAGCATAATAGAGAGTTCAAATTGGGGTACATGATATTGTTCCTTTCATTTAACAAAAAAAAAAAAAGCATTTCTTCATATAATTTTATTTGGTTTCATAATTGGTCTTTCCACTAGATCAAACTACCTCCATTGTAAAAATATATGTTCTTATCTTAAAGAACCAAGCAAAATAGATTGTTACTATGGGGATACATGATATTGTTGCTTTTGGTTTAGAAAAAAAAACATTTTCCTTTTTATTTTGTTTGATTTCAAAGTTGGTTCTTTTCGCTTGGTTAAACTTTCATTATCATAAAAATCTATGTTCTTTTCATTAAAAACAAGCAAAATTGATAGTTCCCATTGTGATACACATTATTGTTGCTTTCATTTTCCAAAAAAGCATATCTCCCTTTCATTTTGTTTGGTTTCAAAGTTAGTCCTACAGCTTGATAAAACTTTTTCTCTTCTATCATACAAATCTATGTTCTTTTCATAAAGAAGCAAGCAAAATAGATAGTTCCCATTAGGATATAAGATATTGTTGCTTTCTTTTACCAAAAAACACTTTTCTTTCTTTCATTTTGTTTGGTCTCAAAGTTGGTCCTTTCACTCGATCAAACTTTTTTAATCATAAAAATCTATGTTCTTTTCATAAAGATCCAAGAAAAATAGATAGTTTTCATTAGAATACAAGATATTATTACTTGTATTTGACAAAAAAGCATTTCTCCCTTTCATTTTGATTGATTTTAAAGTTGGTTCTTCCATTCTTTCAAACTTCTGCCATCATAAAAATCTATGTTCTATACTCGAATCAAAATACATAGTTCCTATTGGGATAAATGATATTTTTGCTTTCGTATACCAATAAAAATTGATATCTATATAATTTATAGCTATTTACATGTCATTGGAGAGTTAAAATTTTAAAAATTTTCATGAATTTTGCTCAATAATGGTGTAAATTTATCATTTTTAAGTTTGTATGAAAAAACAAATCAATTTGAAACAAAAATCTATGCAAACCATGCAAAGGTTACAAGAGAAAGCCATGCATGAATCATGCACTCCATGCAAAGTTGGTGAGATACCATTTGGCCAAGACTTAGAGGAGTCCACCATTAGCCCATTCGACCATGCATGCAAAAAAGAGTGATCAATGCAAATGTGGTTACCATATCCAACCTAACATGAAGCAAAACCGAAAATCCTAAGGGAGCTAAAGTCATATTCAATCAAAGCAAGTATTGGAATTCAAGAGGACTCTTTTAGATTTAAAAGAATCCTAAGATGAGTGAAAAAAGCAAAAAGATTTGGGCTTTAAATTTGAAATAGATGAATCATTCTTTTTGAACTTCAATCATGTTAACTTGGTAAGACACTTAGGCAAAATACGACATAAATGGACCAATACAAGAACTCTATTAGGCTATACAATAACAACATCTCTTATAAAGATTTCCCATTCGGTTTGACTTTTTTGAAATCCAAGATCACCTTTCAAATTTAAAATTGTTTTACCTTAATTAAAATTATCTAGGTTCATCCCCCTTGGTTGAACCTTGTATTATAAATAGGCCATGTATTTCACTTATAATTCATCCCTTCTCCCATTCTTCCCTTTTTAGTTTAGGTTCTCTTTAGTTTTCCAGTTTATTTACATTTCCATTCAACTAAAGTGACAACTTAGCCTACATTCTTTTTAATGAAACATAAAACAAGATTGCATGAACTAAAATTTAGATGAAAGTTGTTTAAAGGATTGAAACCAAAACTTGTAGGAGAAAAATAGCATTGGCTAAAACATACAAAGCATAAAAGAATGAATGTAAACAATGTTGCCAAGTAGAAAAGAAATATAACTTTTAAGAAAACTGGAGCTTGAATGAATAGAACTTTGATTGAAGAAAATAGCTGAGAAAACAATCTTGTATTAGCAAATCTATCACCTAAGGTAATAATAAGAGCTATAAAAGAAACTAAAAAACTAAAGAAAATAACAAAAGAAAAGAAAAGAAAGGAGAAGCGAGGGATGATGAATGTGCAATATAAGTGAATATCCTCCCTATTTATAAAGAGGGGTTCGACTATTGGGCATAAATGTACAAGAGTTTAATTTCAATTCAAATGTTGATGGATAAAGGTTTATCTTGATCTTTAAATAAAGCATACCGAATATGAACTCTTCATCCTTGGAGAGTTTGGTCGAATGGGGTTTATAGAGCAATCTTGGCCTTTGATCTTACTAGTATTCATTCTTGATTAAATCTCCCTTATAGGTTTGGCAAAAATGGGATTCAAGAGAAGGTATTTGCTTCTTATCCAAACTCGTTTAATTCAAAGAGATAAAGTCTTCCTTCAATTTAAAGTCTTCAAAGTGAAGCAAAAAAACCATGGTGAAGTTTAAACTCTTCGGCCGAATATGCAAGAGTCCATTTAAGCTTGAAATTCTTTAAATGATACATTAACTCATTTTGAAATAGATATGGCTGAATATGATAGAGATTGGGGAGTCCTTGAGCTTGCAAACTTATACAAATGAGCATTATCCTATCTTGCATTTGAAATGGCCGAATGTGATAAAGTTATTACGCATGTGAAACACTTCAAATTTCCTTGCCATAGCTTCATGGATGGATGATGAAAAGCAACTAGGGTTCAACTATTAGCTTTCATGATACGGCCAAATGTGTACTTTGTATGCTTGTATGCATGGTTTGCATGAAAATCAAGTCCACAAGCCTTTAAACCTTAAAAACATGAAAATAACATTAAAAGTACCAAAATCCATAAAAAAAAACTTTCAAAATTTAGCTTTAATTTTAGCATGTAAAAACATTATAATTCTAGGTGCTATAAGTTGTTTTCTCAAAGTTATTTCAATACAAAGTTTCTTTTACAATTTTACAAGTGCCCTTTCTTTTCATTACAAGCAAGCTATTTTAAATACAAATTCTCTCAATCATTATCAAGCAATTTTGTTCTTTAAAGCTTTCAGTTTTGTTTACAATTATTGTACTTAATCTTGTTCCAACCGACATTCATTTCCTTTACAAGCATTTAGTTTAAAAAAGCTTTAAGTTTACTTGTGTTTTAAATATGTTTTTTTTTCTTCTCATTATTCCATTCGATCTACACCATTTCTTGCTACAAGTTTCCTACTTGCTTAGTTGGCACTTTGGCCTTTACATTTTCAAGTTGTCTTGTTTTCTTTCTAACTACAAGTTTTGGTCATCTAGATATAAGGTTTAAAGGCATCACTTCAGTACTTGGCCTTGCACCATAATATAGTCCTAGAGGGAATGGCAACCCTACTTTTATTTTTATTACTTGATAGTGACCTGTACACTTAAAGCTGAACAAAAAGGAGTAATCAAGTTTTTGGCACTATTGTTGATGACTATCGTAATGCTAAAGACCAATATTAATTACTTTTTTTTCAACTTTGTAATCTAGATTTCCTTTATTTGTATTTGCTTTAATGTACTTTTAATCCCTTCTTTGTTTGTAATCGTAGTTTGAGAAGTGGTGATTTAGCTCCATTAGATAAAGAAATAGAAAAAATGTTTAGGAGACTTAGGAGTGAATAAACAACCATTCTTATGGCTAACACGGTAGATAAAGGACAAATGACACTTCAAGACTATGCTGTCCCTTATCCTATAGGTTTCCAACAATCAATTAGACAGCTAGCAATTCAGGACAACAATTTTGAGATCAAGCCGCCTATCATCCAAATGGTCCAAACATCAGTGCAGTTTTGAAGATTACCCAATGATGGCGCTAACCAACATTTTTTTAGTTTTTTGGAATTATTTGACACTTTTAAGTATAATGGAGTTTTGGATGATGCAATTAGACTAAGGTTGTTTCCATTCTCTTTCAAAGACAAGGCTAAAAGTTGGCTATCATCATTACCTTTGGGCTTCATCACAATGTGTGATAGCCTATTTTTGAGATTCCTTATCAAGTTTTTCCCACTAGTAAATATCATAAAGATGAGAAATGAGATCACCATTTTTATAGCAATATGATAGTGAAACATTGTATGATGCTTGACAAAGGTACAAGGAAAGGCTAAGCAAATGCTCAAACGATGGACTCCTATAGTGGTTGCAAGTTTAGATCTTTTACAATATGCTAACTCCTTCAATTAGAACCACCATTGATTTAGTAGTTGGAGGTGTCATCATGAGCAAGACTACCAAGGAGGCTTTTGAGGTAATTGAAGAAATGGCAACCAACAATTATAAATATGGAGTCGAGATAAAAGTCCATAAAAAAACAGCCAGTGTATTTAAGCTAGACACTTTTACTACCATCACATCTTAACTTGCCATATTGACAAAAAAGATAAAACCCTTAGGAATCCAACCTACCATTACCCCTATCCAAGTCATCCAAAGCCCATTTTTTATATGTGAAGTTTGTGAAGATCCATATCCTCTTATATATGTCACTTAAGGTATATATAGTTCAATTTGTGAACCAAGCAAAACCATCTTACTGTCCCTATAGCAACACCTATAATCCAGGTTGGAAGAATCACCATAATTTTTCTTGGAACCAAAATCGAATGGCCATCCCAATAGCTAACAACCCAATTTTCACTAAACCTAATCAACCCATAATCCATCCTAAAAGAAAAAGCCTAGGCTTTAAAAAATGTTTGCACAAGTGTTGCTAACCTAAAGTGCTACCATCCAAAGTCTAGCGACCTTCATAAAAAATCTAGAGATCCAAATAGGCTAACTTGCAAATGACTTAACAAACTGGCCTGTACGATCCTTGCCAAACAATACTGAGTCTAACCTAAAAAATAAAGGATAAAAAGTGTGTAATGCCATATTTTCAAATAGAGGAAGCAATCTATTTATCAGATGATGATGATTTAATAGAGGATCTAGTGGTGGTGAGTTTGCTTGATAAGAAAAAAACCCTGAAGAAGATTGGCAATAAGAAATGATAGCACCTAATTTTATAATATTTTTACATGTTAAAATTTATGCTAAATTTTAAATTTTGGATGATTTTTGGTGCTTTTTATGTTGTTTTCATGATTTTAGGGATTCTAACTCATGGATATCATTTTTATGCAAGCCATGCATACAAGCACAGAAGGAGCAATCTTGGCCCTCATAGTCGAACCACCTTAATCCATATTCATAAAGTTTTAATTGCATAAGGACTCTTTCATGTTGCATTCAGCTACTTCTATTCCAAGAAGGATTGCTTGTTAATCTAAGCTCACTTGGACTCCATCATGTTTGGCTAAAGAGAAATTTGGATCTAAGCATGACTACTTTACTTAGCCATGAAGCAATTGTGTGGCATAAGGACTTTGTACATTTAGCCATGCAAAGGGGAAGATTAATTTATGAAAGCATAGACTCTACAAGCACTATCCTATTCAGCCAAGACTTTATCCAATCAAACCTTCAAGCAATTTTCACCACAGTAAAGGTTGGATACATTTGGCCGAGAGTGCTTTTGCTCATGATGGACTTTTTAGCATATCTAATGAAGATTTTTGATAAAGGAAAGAATTTGCAAGATAATTATCAAGATAATTGAAGAAAAATTAAATTATTTTTGAAATCCAAGCCTTAGCCAAATTCAAGAGGAAAATTCATCAAGATTTATCAAGCATCGATTAAAAGGCCAAGATTGCATCTCCAAAGTCCCATTCGGCCAAGATATCTCAAGTTTAAGAAGACCACATTTGGCCAACCTCCAAGACGATTAGGATAAGCACTCATCCATTATAATTAGAATTTGAAAATACATCTTATAATCTTTGTTGCCTTGGTCGAATGCTCCATTATAAATAGAAAGACCATTCACCCTATTCCATCATCTCATTCTTCATTTCTCTTCTCTCTTTTAGTTCTTAGTTCTTATTTCTTTTAGTTCATTAGTTGAGTTATTAGCTTAGGTGACAGATTTGCTAAAAACAAAGCTTCTGTTCTTTAAATTCTTTTATTTTAATTTAAGAAGTATTTTTTTCAAGATCTTTTCTTTTCTAGTTTTCATGTTACAAATCTTGTTTTTCAATTTCTATTTTAGCAAAGCTTTCTTTTTTTTTTTTACAAGTTTAATTCAATTACTCTTTTACTTATTGCAAAATTCAAGTACCACTTTCTTTTATGTTCTTTAAGTTCTTTTCATGCAATCTTTATTTCAAGACTACAAGTAATTGGCATTCTCAAGTTTTCTTTATTTTTCTATCTTTGAAATTTTTTTTTTTAGAGCCAATCTTCAACAATCTTTTTTTACTTCCCAAGTGATAGTTGGTGAAGTCAATATCTTTATCTACACATTGCCTTTAATCTTTACTTTCTTTACCTTGCATCAAAACCTAAATTTCCAATTGTTTAGTTATAGGACCTTAGGTTTTCACCATTGGTACTTAAAGAGCAACCCAATATTTTCATATATAATGCTTGAAGAGATGATATTAGAACACTTCCATTTATTACTTGATCTGTGCACTTACATGCTATATGAAAAGTAGCAATTAAGTTTTTGGCATAGTTGTCGGGGATTATAGGGTTGTTCGTAATATCAATAAAGATTTCCTAAACTCTTGTAATCTAAACACCTTTTATTTTTGTTTGCTTTAATGTGTTTTCTCTATCTTTTTTATTATGCCAAACTTTTATGGCAATGAGGGTAGAACCTTTAGGGATTATGACAAGCCAACTTTTGAGGATTCTTATATCCAACCACCATTCCAAACTTCTCGATTGTGGAGCATTTTTGAAAGGTAGGATAAAGACTCACTTGCATCCATTTCTTCACAACTTGTAGCATGAGTTGAACAAGTAGATGCTCTTGAAAAAAAGCATAATCTTATGCATGTTTAGTCAATTCAAAGTACATATTATAGTGGTCATGATTATGGGGGATAGTACTATAGTGATAGGTGACAAATAATTGACTCAATTTTTATTCAAACACCTACACTTAAGATTGAAAAAGATCATCCTAGTTATGCATGGGGAAGTAGTCAACAGCCATCATCCATATATACCCTAACCTACCTTATAAACCTCCTATATCAACAATACTCTCTTCCACCATACAATCTACCTTAAGAAAAAAAGTCAAACATGGGGATACTGGCCTAATTGATGTAATCCAACAATGCAACAATCTAAAGCCAAGTCACATACATTGAGAACTTACAAACCTAAATAGGCTAACTAGCCCAAGCTATAGCCAATTGCCCATTAGGAAATTGCCTAACAATACCAATTCAAACCCCAAAAAACAAGGCAAAGAAGCATTAAACAAAATGTACACTTATAGGGAAGAAGGGGCTTATTTTTTTGATGTTATTGATAAAGATTTAATGAATGAACTTGTGGTAGTAAACTGCCCAGTTTGGTAAAAATGTTTAGAAGAAAAAAGATCAAGAATAGGATCTACAAAAGGATGAGGATGTATATATGGATTTCACATGGGAAGATAAAGAACTTATCCTAGTTGTAAGAGCACTCTTAGCAAGTATAGAATCTAAAGTAAAAGATAATTATGGAAAAATATATGAAATTAAAGAAGATCTAGACTCTCAAGAGGAAGAATTAATTAAAGAAAAGCAAGACGATGAGGTGCCTATTATGATGCTAACATCTATTAAGAGAGAACACGAAAAAGTGGTGGAAGTGAAATATCATCATAATAGAATAAAGATAGAATCAACTCAAAGATTTGACATTCTAAAAAAGTTTAGCAGTGGTGCCACTAAAGTTGAACCTATGCCTTACAATCCACATTTGCCAACTCCTTAACCATATAAAGATCGATCATGATTTGAAACTAAATAAGATGAAGAAACCTGTTGTTGAAGGCGTTCGGTGAAAATTTTGCTCACACTTTTAGAAACACCCCTTATTAAGCGCAAGAAAAGGGATGAGAACACGTTAATTATTCTAATTAAATTGATCATAGAAGAACCTTTAGTCTTCAAAACCAACCTTATAGTTTCAATGGTTGTACCTCTTTCACTGGTACTAAAGCCAGTGCCCACTTACCATAGTCTAGTGTTAATGAAGACATTGCTAGAGGTAGGAGATCTAGCCATAGTGATTGAGCCACATTGCCATTTAAATCTTGTTAATGAAAATGTGGTAAGTAGAAAGATCATTAAATAGGTTGATACTAGTGTTAAATATAGGGTAATCATGTAACCCAATGAGAAAAGGTATGGTTAAGTTTGATAAAAACTAGCGCTATTTGGGAGGCAATCCAAAATTTATTTTCATGGTTTATGTTTTCTTTATTTTTATTAGGATTAGTGTGTTTTGATGTTTTGTTTGAGTTGTTTGTGTCGTAATGAAGTGAAGTCAGGAAGATGCCTCATATAAGTGAAAATTTGGCCTTGAAGTAAATTTAAGGAGTATTTTTTTCTCCCTTGTTTTTTATTTTGATATATTAAATTTAGGTGTGGGGGCAAAAAGAATACTTTATGAACATAAATGCTTTTTGATAATTGTGATCTCATTTTTATTTTCAAACCAAATTGACTTGCTAGATTTCATTATGATGCATACTTAATTAAAGTTGCATATGTTTTCCAAGAATGACTAAAGTATGATATGAGGTTTAATTATGATTGTAGTGGAACTTGAAAAGAATTCTTAAACATGTTTTTCTTTGGATATGATTATTATGTATATGTTTCTATTATCTTTATATGAAATGCTATGATCTTTGTGAAAGTTTGTGAAATATGGATTTGCATGAGATTTGAATATATGAATAAGTGCTTTGGAATTCACCTACATAATCCTTAAGGAAAAATCTTAGATTGTACTTGACTCAAGAATTGATATAGGTAATTCTTTGGACCATTTCAGTTTTTTTCAAGCCACCCTATTATGAGGCATCCTTAGTACTTTTACTTTGAGCCTACTATATTATTCCTTTTCTTTGTTTATTCAGTCACATAATAAACCAATAAACCTTTTCTTTGATTATTATTATTATCCTTTCTTTTGTTTTAGCTAACCCATTATGCTTACTTATACATTATGGATATGTTTATGATTTTGGGAGAAAGGGAGGCATAAGGAATAAATGAAAGAAAGAAAATGGCAAAAGCAAAGGCAAAGCTTAACAAAAGCCTAAAATGGCTATATTTCACAAAAAAAAAAGCCATAAATGCAAAAGAATAAAGTGATGCCTTACAAGTCAAAAAGAGCTCCCACATGTTCAAAATCTAAAAAATTCAAAAAAAGTAACTAAGGGTTTTTGAGCCTAAGATTTTCTTTTTCCTACCTTGACCAAAGCCTTACATTATAAGCTTTAAAGACCTTTTGATCTTGAGCTAGGTATGTAGGTTTAACATTAGTGGAGAAGGATGAGGAAAGTGAACATATGAAGTCTATTATATCTTTAAAATGAAATGTGATGAAATATTTTACATTCTTTTTACTTAAGTTATATGCATGAATTAAAGATTAAGTAGATGTATATGTATAATAAGCATAAGATATAAAGAGCTTGCTTTTAAAAAAAATTCTTGTGACTCTATGTTTATACTTGGCATTGTATCATGTAATAGCACATGATAGGAATCTTATGTAAATTTTGACTTTGTGAATATGTATAATGTCTTTTAGTTTTGTTGATTTGAGGTTTTGCTTGAGGACAAGCAAAAATTTAAGTGTGAGGGTGTGATAACACCTAATTATAGTGTTTTTACATGTTAAAAATGGTGCTAAATTTTAAATTCTAGATGATTTTTGGTGTTTTTTATGTTGTTTTCATGATTTAAGGGATTCAAGCTTATGGATATCATTTTCATGCAAGCCATGCATGCAAGTAGCAATTTTGGCTCAATCTTAGAGCTCATGGCTGAACCACCTTGATCCATATTCATAGAATTTCAATTGCACAAGGACTCTCCCATGATGTATTTAGCCACTTCGATTCTAAGAAAGGTTGCTTGTTAATCCAAGCTTGCTTCAACTCCATCATGTTTAGCTAAAAAGAAGTTTTGATCCAAGCATGACTTTTTTGCTTAGCCATGAAGCAATTATATCGCATAAGGACTTTATACTTTTAGTCATGTTATGAGGAAGATTAATTTGTAAAAGAGTGGACTCTACAAGCACTATCCTATTTGGCCTAAACTCTATCCAATCAAACCTTCATGTAATTTTCACCATAATAAAGGCTAGACACATTTGACCAAGAGTGTTTTTGCTTATGATGGACTATTTAGCTCATTTAATGAAGAGTTTTGATAAAGGAAGGAATAATTAAAGAAAAATCAAATTATTTTTGAAATTCCAAACCTTTGTTGAATCCAAGAGTGGAAAATTATCAAGATTAATCAAGCATTGATCAAAGGGCCAAGATTACATCTCTAAAGTCCCATTCGACCAAGGCATCTCACGCTTAAGAAGACCACATTTGGCCAACCTTTAAGAAGATTAGGATAAGCACTCATCCATTAGAATTTGAATTTAAAAATACATCTTGTTTATAAATAGAGAGGCCATTCACCTTATTGCATCATCCTATTCCTCTACTTCTCTTCTTTCTTTTAGTTCTTAGTTCTTATTTCTTTTAGTTTTTTAGTTGAGTTATTCGCTTAAGTGGCAAATTTGCCAATAAAAAAGCTTTTATTCTTTAACTTCTTTTATTTTAATTCAAGAAGTACTATTTTCAAGATTTTTTCTTTTCTAGTTTCAAGTTACAAATCCTTTTTTTTTCATTTCTATTTTGGCAATGCTTTCTTTTACTTTTGCAACTTTAATTCAATTACTCTTTTACTTGTAGCAAGATTCAGCTACCACTTTCTTTTATGTTCTTTAAGTTTTTTTTCATGCAATCTTTATTTAAAGACTACAAGCAATTGACATTCTCAAAATTTTTTTTATTTTTCAAGCTTTGAATTCTTGTTTTCTTAGATCCAGTAGTTGGCAATCTTCTTTTACTTCCCAAGTAATAGTTAGTCAAGTCAAGATCTTTACCTACACATTGCTTTTATTTTTTATTTTCTTTACCCTACATCAAACCTTAAATTTCCAATTGTCTAGATATATGACCTTAGGCTTTCACCATTGATACTTGAAGAGCAACCTAACATTTCATCTATAATCCCTGAGAAGATGATATTGGAATACTTTTATTTACTACTTGATCCATGCACTTGCTGGCTATATGAAAATTAGCAATCAAGAAAAGTAATAAGACTAGGAGGTAAAGGAGGAAGAAGATGACATAGAGGATGAAAAGTTACTACAAGTTGGAAAAGCCATCTTAAAATGTTTGGATTCAACCATAAAAAAACAGGGGGAAAGTAAAGAAAAGAAAATAATGAAGTTAACTCTAAGAATGTCCACAATCAAAAGGACAATGAAAGTAGCCCAATTAACCCCAAGACCCAAATGGAGGGAGCAACTAAAGGAGTTAAAAGAAGCTACCTATTATGATGAATATAGTCAACCGCTTTAATAGATCTTACCAACCAAGTTAGATGATCAAGGGAGTTTCTATATTCCATGTTCAATTGGTTCTTTAAATTTTTAATGAGGCTTTGTGTGACCTAGGATCAAGCATAAATCTAATACTTATGAATATTTTTATGCAGCTTAGAGTTGGGGCATGAGATCTCCAACTTTCAGAATCAGGTTTGCTAGTCAGTTCACAAAGCTACTTTAAAGAATCTGGGAAACTATCTTGGTAAAAATGGGTAAGTATGCCTTCGTAATTGATTTTGTTATTTTAGACATGGTTGATGATAAAGCTTCTATTTTACTAGGTAAACCCCTTTTATTGACTTCAAGAGCTTTAATAGATGTTTACAATTTTGAGGTAACCCTAAGTTTAAAGATGAAAGAATAACTTTTAAAATTGGTGGACAAGGCATTATTAGGGAAGAAAAAGTCGTAGAAGGTGTACCTAGTATAGAAGAGATGTAAAAATCAACTTATAGGAAGCCCACTAGTCTAACCAAGGAAACTCCAAAACCTCATTTGACAAGCCTAGCTAATTCCAATAAGTTATTCTTCCTATATGATACCTATAAGAAAGAAAAACCTAATAGCCAAAACCAGTTTTGTCTATGTAATTCTAGTAAGAAGGAAGAAACAAAGGAAAATCCCACCAAAAGAGAAGTAGATCTTTAGGTATGGTCTAGCCTGACGAAAACTGGCATTGCTTGGCAGGGAACCTAAGTTTTATGTTAATTGTTAAGCTATTGGTACCTTTCAAGAGTACCACAAGTGTACAAGTTACAAAAGTAATAAAGTTTGGAAGTATTCTGGATTATCATCGCCTTAGGAATTAGGAGTTCTAGACCAAGGGTAATTATTGGTTTTGACACTTTGTATTCCTATAAAAAATTTTCAATTGATATCTAATTTAACCTAAATTAAACTAATAAAATTTATGAGATAAATTAAACCAAATTATCTATAAATTACGGAAAGCAAGACCTAAAATAGAATGTTATTAAAAATGGTAGTTTTTAAAAATAAAAAGGTTAATAAAAATAGTAAATTACAAACCAAAAACTTAAACTGAACAAAATTAAAGATATGAAATAAAGTTACAAGAAGAAAGAATAAGAAAAACAGAACCTAGAAGTAGCCAATTAAAATAAAAATAACCTAACAAAATATAAAAAAGACAATTAGTATTTTTTTAATTTTAAATTAACCTAATTAAAATCCTAACCTAGCCCTAAATGCATGCAATGCATGGAACAAAAATTAAACATGAAAGTAACATGGAAATGCATGGAATGATGTCCTAAAAGCAAAAATTAAAGGTTACTTAAAAGCTAAGCTAAAATGTAGCAAAAATCATGCAAATGCTCTTTAAAGCATTTTATCGAACACATAATGTACCATATGCAAACTCCTAAATTAACTAACCTAAATCCTAAGGCATGCACTTAGAATTAAATCTAAGCTAATCTAAATGAAAATGACATGGATAACTGTTGAGAAAAACACCTAAAATAAAATAAAAATACTAAAATACCTAATTGAAGCAAAAATGCACAGTAGCCTACTTTATCGAATAAAAATATGGCCTAAATGGATGTAAAATCTAAAATGGACTTAAATAGCCTAAAATAGACTCAAATTAAGACAAAAACTCTATAGGACACTACATGCCAAAACTGAAACAAAAGACCAAAAAATTGCAAGGAAAACCAAAAAATTCAATGGACATGAAACTAAGCCTTATCAACTAAGAAAATGATCTAAGTCTATATGGTATTGTAAAAACTAATTGAACTACATGAAAGTGGACCTAAAAATAAACTAAAATGATCTATGAAAATAGTTTTGAAAACCAACCAAAAATGATGAAAATTAAAGTGCAAAATCAAACCAAAAAATGCACACCGCATGCAACATGTTGCCTAAAATGCTAATCAAATGTGACCCTACCTAAGAAATCTATAAAAACCGTTTTACCACCTTAAAATAGACATGAAAAAAAACAAAAAAGGTTTAGGTGAACATGTCCTAAAATTAAACGAAAATGACTAAAAAAATACACAAAATGTAGCATGGAATCTAACCTAAACTATTGTCCTAATGAGCTAAATGCTACAAATATTGAACATAGCTACATGTAACATGAAAACTATGACCACAACCTTAATATAGACTTAAAACTGAAGAGAAAATGCATCGAAGCCTATTGCAAAAAGTGAACAAAATGCTATGTAATAAACCCCCCAAAATAGTACATGCATATGAAAGAAAAAAGGAAAATAAATGCAATGCAAGTACAAAAGATGCAAGGACCTAAACTAACAAGAAGCCATGGTAAAATAACATGAAAATGAATTAAATGGCAAGATAACAGTAGCTAAAGCATGAACAAAATTTAAAGAACATGAAATAAAATGAGTAGAATTTAAATGACAATAAAATGTAAAGTGCAAGAAAATAAATCACATAATGAGTCAAGCTCTTGAAACCCTGTGCTGTTCCCATCAGAATAGCATCCAAGGCCATCCCTCTCATTCTTCAAAGAGCTATAAATGCAAGTAAGAACTACTAAAAAATAAAAGAAGCAAAAGCTAGCAAAAAACAAAAAAAAATTGGGTCGAAAAATAAATAGAATATAACGACATGAAATAAAAAGAAAATGAAAGAATCAAGTCTCTTGAGCCTCTATAAGAGATTTCCCAAGCTAAGGCTACCTTGGACTATCCTTTTCTTGCAAAAGTAAGCTTAAACATGAAGCAAAATAAAGCTGGAAATGAAAGCAACTAAGGTTGGAAAAAAAGAACAAAAAATAAATGCAAACTTTCATTGATGGAAAACTTGAAAAAAAATAAGAGTAGTCTTCGAAGGTAATCTTAGTACAATAAAACTAACTTAAAAACATGAAAAATAAGGTAAATGGAGCTTAGAAGCCAAAGCAAAGGCAGCAAGAATGTTGCTTTACAAATAACGTGAATTACCAAGAAAAGATGAAAGATGAAAGCTGAAATAAAAATAATACAAGACTAGTTTTTGGCCTTCCCCATTTTGTCTCAAACGTATCATGCTCTTTTTATAGTACTACCTAGGTATTTTCCAAGCTGTTCCTTAGTTTAAAAAAGCCACATCAGCCCTCTTAATTGCTAGAAAAAAAAGGAGTAGCAGCCTCTCTTATAAAACCATAACTTTCTTGGTGTTCTTATCCATGTTTTCACCTTCCATGTGAGCTAGCTTAAGTGGACCAATGGTGTTTCTTAACTCCTTCATGTATAGGGTGAGTTGGCATCCATCAAGAACCTTCAAAGGAGGGATTTTAAGTCCTCTGAGTTTCCAAATCAAATCCACCTCTAAATCTAGTAGCATTTTGTTGACTTGGCTTTTACACCTCATTATAGCCCATATGACATTCTTTTTGTCAACCAATCTTCTTCAAGCTTTTTGCCAAGTTAATTGACTTTGTAGACCTCTAAATTTTCTACCCAAATTCTTTCCCAAAAGTGAGGCAATAGCTTCCATAATTAAAGGAGACAGCAGCAACATGTTGGTAGTACTTATCCCTCAATTTGACTTTAATTGTATCCATTTGACACTTGCTTGCTTGGACCAATGGAAAGGGACTTAGCAGCCATGTATATGACACCTTGGTAGCCACCTAAGCTTTTCAATTGTTGCCCAATTTCCACCTAACATTGTGACCTTTAAAGAAGGGATAAGCATGTGCGACATTTATGGTCCAAAGTGGTACTAATTAGTGTAGTGGTCCCAATTTGTCATTTAATACTAAGCATGTGAGCTTTTATTACCAGCCTTCTTGGATAATTTTAACCTTTAATTTAGCTCAAAGTTCCTTCTTGAAAACCATATAATTTAGCTTCCAATTCATCTACACATTTAAAATTTTGGAAGATTAGGTGTTCAATTAAGCAAAAATTAATCGAGGCATAAAATTCACCAATTAAACATATGATAATTCTATAAAAAAAAATAGAATTATCATAAGCTTATGTTTGTTTCCTTTATTTTGTTAAGACATGTATGCCTTGATCTTGTTTGTTTGTTTTGTTTTATTTTAGATATAAAGATAGATTAAAGATGAACAAGGGAGCCAAACCATTAGGCTTGAAGAGACAAAGATAGGGGAATTGTCCTTTACCCTAAATGTTTAATTATTTCTATTAAAATGTTATGTAATTCAAGTGTGAGGGAGGGAAATCTTTCTGCTAAAAATGTTTGTCAAAATTTTTTTGAAAGTTACCTTAAAAATTTTTATTTTCAAACCAAGTTGATATGCCTTCAATCATTATGCTGGAATCTTAGTTAATCTTTTACAAGTATTCATAAATGACATATGTATAATCTTAAGACAAGTATGAGTGTAGTGAAAACGTGAAGTGAAATCTTAAGTATGCTATTTATTGGATTGTTAATTTCTATGTCATATGCATTTTAAGCTTGAACTTTGATATGTAAGAATCTTTTGTGAAAAGTCTTGTGATTATAAAATTGCATAAAGAATTAAGGCATAAACATAACTCTAGAATTTACCTACTCAACCCTTTGGTGAAATTCTATGCTATATTTGACTTGAGAAAAGATTTAGGTCATCCTTGGACCGTTTGAGCCTTTTTCAAGCCCACCATGAATAAATTATCCTTAGCACCTTTACTTTGAGCCTAATAATCCTTCTTGATTATTTACTTATATCAAATAAGTTCAAGCCTTTCATTATGAATTATCTCTTTTTCTCACCCAACCCACATTGCTTATGTATGTTAGGGACAAAATAAGAGAACAAGTCAAATTAACGAGGTAATGAGGTGCACAAAAAAAAAAAGGCAAAAGCCAAAATGGCTATCCATAATAAAAATGCCTCAAGCCATGTAAAAGTTCTCAAGTCCAAGTTTGAGTAAGCAAAGGGTTCTAAGCCTAAAATTTTCCTTTCTCCTACCTTAACCCAAGCCTTACATTACAAGCCAATAAAGACCTATTGAGTTCGAGTCAAGTATGTAAGTCTACATTAGTGGAGAAAGAATGAGAAAAGTAAACATATGAAGTGTGCTTTAACTTTGATTTAATATGTGATGGCATAGTTTACATACTTTTTACTTAGATTCCATGTATAGATTAGAGATAAATTAATTTCACATACATGAAAGTTGCATGAAAATGAAAGCTTACTCATGAATAAGTTTTATGTCTAGCTATGGTCATAACTATCTTGACATTATATTCTAGTATATAATTGATAACTTGTGAAACTTTGACTTTGAATGTAGTTATTTGATTGTTAGCATTGATAACTTAAGGATTTTACTTGAGGATAAGCAAAAAGCTAAGTGAGAAGGTGTGATGACCATACAATTTATAGCTATTTACATGTCAAGTTAGAGTTAAAGTTTTAAAAATTTTCATGAATTTTGCTTAATAATGATGTAAATTTATGATTTTTAGGTTTGCCTGAAGAAACAAATCACTTGGACGTGAAAGTGAAAATCCATGCAAACTATTTAAAGGTGACAAGGGAAAGCCATACATTAATCATGCACTTCATGCAAAGTTGGTGAGGTACCATTCAGCCAAGACTTAAAGGAGTCAATCAATAGCTATTTGGCCATGCATGCAAAAATGAGTGATCCATGCAAATGTGGTTATATTTGGCCTAACCTAACCTAACATGAAGTAAACCAAAAATCCCAAGAGAGCTAAAGTCATATTTGGCCAAAACAAGTAATGGAATGCAAGAAGACTCTTTTAAATTCAAAAGATCGTAAGATGAGTGAAAGAAACAAGAAGATTTGGTTATTAAATTTAAAATAGTTGAATCTCCTTTTTTGAAAGTCAAACATGTTGACTTGGCAAGGCATCTAAGCAAAAAATGGCATAAATGGACCAATAGAAGAACTCTATTCAGCCACACAAGATCAACATCTCTCATCAAACTTCTCCATTTGGTTGGACTCTTTTTAAGTCCAAGATCACCTTTCAAATTTAAATGTGTTTTAGCTTGAGTAAAACTATCTAGGTTCATCCCTCATTGGCCGAACCTTGTACTATAAATAGGATTTCATTTGTAATTTATCGCTTCCCCCATTTTTCCCATTTTAGTTTAGGTTCTTTCTAGTTTTCTAGTTTATTTACATTTCCATTTAGTTAAGGTGACAGCTTAGCCTATATTCTTGATTTTTCAAAGTTATGTCAAGAAAAAGTTTCTTTTACAATTTTGCAAGTTCCTTTTCATTTTCATTGCAAGCAACCTATTTTAAATACAAGTTCTCTCAATCATTATCAAGCAATTTTGTTTTTTAAAACTTTCAGTTTTATTTACCATTATTGCACTTAATCTTGTTTCGACCAATATTCTTTTCCTTTGTAAGCATTCAGTTCAATCAAGCTTTAAGTTTTCTACTAGCTTAGTTTGGCATTTTAGCCTTCACATTTTCAAGTTGTCTTGTTTTCTTTATAACCACAAGTTTTTGTCATCTAGATATAAGGTTCAATGGCATCACTTCAATACTTGGCCTTGCACCATAATATAGTCTCAAGGGAATGACAACCTTACTTCCACTTTTATTACTTGGTATGCACTTGCAGCCTAAAAAAGTTACTTCTTTCACTCAGTCAAACCACCACCATAAAAAAAATCTACTTTTTTTACAAAGAACAAAGAAAAATACATTGTTTTGATTGGGATACATAAAATTGTAGCTTTTTGTTACTAAAAAAGGCATTTGCCTTTTTCATTTTGTTTGGTTTCAAAGTTAATTCGTTCATTTGGTGAAACTTTTTTTATCATAAAAATCTATGTTCTTTCCACAAAAGAACCAATCAAAATAGATTGTTCTGTTGGGATACACGATATTATTGCTCATCTTCCAGAAAAACCATTGCTCATCTTCTAAAAAAACCATTGCTTATCTTCCAAAAAAACCATTTCTCATTCTCATTCTATTTGGTTTCAAAGTTGTTTTTTTCATTCAGTTAAACTTCCACCATCATAAAAATCTAATTTCTTTTCATGAAATACCAAGCAAAAAAGATAGTTCCTATTGGTATTCACAATATTGTTGCATTTCTTTTACCAAAAAAGGCATTTCACCCTTTCATTTTCTATGTTTCAAAGTTGGTCCTTCAACTCGATCAAATTCCTCTATCGTAAAAATCTAAGTTCTTTTCATGAAGTACCAAGTAAATAGATAGTTCCCATTTGGATAAACGATATTGTTGCTTTTGTTTACCAAAAAAAAAAAGAAAATTTCCTTTTTATTTTGTTTGGTTTTAAAGTTAGTCTTTCCATTCGATCAAACTTCATCCATTGTAAAAATCTAAATTCTTTTCACGATATACCAAGCAAAATAGATAGTTTCGATTGAGATGCACAATATTGTGGTTTCATTTACTATAAAAAGCATTTCTCCCATTTCATTTTGTTTGGTTTTATAATTGGTCCTTCTTCTCAGTCAAAATTTCTTCATCATAAAAATATATATTTTTTCATGAAGAACCAAGCAAACTAAATAGTTTCTATTATGATACACGATATTATTGTTTTTTTTACCAAAAAAAAATTCTCTTTTTTATTTTGTTTGGTTTCAAAGTTTATCTTTCCATTCGATCAAACTTCCTCTATTATAAAAATCCGTTCTTTTAATGAATAACCAAGAAAAATATATACTTACCATTTGGATACATCATATTGTTGCATTTGTTTACCAAAAAAGCATTTCTCCCTTTCATCTTATTATATTTTAGTGTTAGTCCTTCAACTTGGCCAAAGTTTCTTCATCGTAAAGTCTATGTTCTTTTTATGAAGAACCAAGTAAAATAGATAGTTATTGTTGAGATATAAGATATTGTTGCTTTCATTTACAAAAAAAACCATTTTTTTTCATTTTTTTGGTCTTAAAGTTGGCCTTCCCACTCGATCAAACTTCATGCATCATAAATTTTTTTTTCTATTGATGAAGAATGAAGCAAAATAGATAGTTCCCACTAGGATACATGATATTATTGTTTTTGTTTTCCCAAAAAAAAAAAGCATTTCTCCATTTCATTTTGTTTGGTTTCAAAGTTGGTATTACAACTTCATAAAACTTCCTTTTTTATAAAAATTTGTTCATTTCATGAAGAACCAAGCAAAATAGATAGTTCTCGATAGGATAAATGATATTATTGCTTTTGGTCACCAAAAAAACCATTTTCCCTTTCATTTTTTGGTTTTAATATTGTTATTTCCATTTGATCAAAGTTTAAGCTTCATAAAAATCTTTGCTCATTTCATAAGAACCAAGCAAAACAGATAGTTTGCATTGGGATACACAATATTATTGCTTTCATTTACCAAAAAAGTATTTCTTCTTTTCACTTTGGTTTGAAAAATGGTCCTACAACTCTATAAAATTTCCTCTATTGTAAAAATTTATGTACTTTTCAAAAACAACTAAGCAAAATAGAGATTTCCCATTAAGATACACGATATTATTAATTTTGATTAACAAAAAAATGTAGTTATTCCTTTCATTTTATTTGGTTTGATAGTTGGTCGTTCTACTCGATTAAACTACCTCCAACATAAAAATCTATGTTCTTTTCATGAAGAACCAATCTAAATAGATAGTTTTCATTAGGATACATAATATTGTTGCTTTCATTTACCACAAAAAGAATTTCTTAATTTCATTTTATTTGGTTTCACAGTTGGTCCTTCCACTTGGTCAAACTTCCTTCATAATAGAAACTTATGTTCTTTTCATGAAGAACTAAGAAAAATATTTTGTTCCCATTGGGACACAAGTAATTGTTTTTTTCATTTACCTAAAAAAGTATTTCCCCCTTTCATTTTGTATGGTTTCAAAGTTGGTCTTTCAACTTGGTCAAATTCAACCATCATAACAATTTATTTTTTTTTCACAAAGTACCAAGAAAAATAGATACTTTCTATAGGATAAATGATATTGTTGCTTTCGTTTACTAAAAGGGGCATTTCTTCATTTCATTTTGTTTAGTTTGAAAGTTGGTCCTTCTAGTCAATTAACTTCCTCCATAGTAAAAATCTATGTTCTTTTCATGAAGAGCCAAGTAAAGTAGATAGTTCTTAAGGATTCATGATATTATTGCATTCATTTACCAAAAAAAGCATTCGTCCTTTTCATTTTGTGATGTTTCAAATTTGTTCCTTCAACTTGGTGAAACATCCTCCATTATAAAAATCTTTTCTCTTTTTAAAAGGAATTATGTATCATTATCAAAGTTAAAGAAGCAAAATTTTTGAAAAGTTTAATTCCTTGGAGCAAAGATCAATCAATAAGATTATACAAACAACATATATATAAGCATGAATAGTTTAAGCTAAAGGTGTTACCTTAAATGTCAAAAATCCCTTCGTTCAATTTACTGATCTTCTAAATAGATTCTAAGCCAAGAAGCTACCCAAGTGTTCAACCTTTAATGGTGATCCATACAAACTCTTATGAAAGAACCTTTTCTAAGGTTTGGTAGAACTCAAAGCCATATTATAGCTAAAAAGTTTTTGCAAAACCTCTTGTATTTTCTTGAGTGATCTCTAGATGCTTGGTTGGTTATTCTTTTTTTTATTAGAAGAAGAGGCTATAGATACTGAATTTTCTCTAGAACATTTTCAACATGATTAACCGAAAGCTCATTTGCAAACATAGGCTGAGATCATTTAACATGACCATTTACGACCTATAAAGAGCTCACAAATTTGCCAATTCAGAACTCCAAAGTTAACACGAGTCAAATTTGGTCAAAGCCAAAATTACACAAAACTTGATCAAAATGGATAGAGCCTAGGTCAATCTTGAAAATCCAAAACCTAATTGAAATTAATGTGGTTTAAAATTAAATTTAAAATTTTTCAAAAACTATAACTTTCATTGTACCCAAGAAAGAGCAAAATCACCAAAACACCTTTATAAAAAGGCATTTTTGTAATTTGACCTTTCTGAGCTTAAATTTTTGTGAAACTTTCTAGATCTTAATTTTATAACATTTTCATGATTTTTGGTGCTTTTGAAATCACAGCAGTCCCTTGGGAAGTGTGAAATTACCAAAATACTCATATATGGGTATTTTTGTAATTTGACCTTTCTGAGCTCAAATTTTTGTGAAACTTTCTAGATCTCAATTTTATAACATTTTCATGATTTTTGGTGCTTTTGAAATCACAACAGTCCCTTGAAAAGTATGAACTTACCAAAATACCCATATATGGGTATTTTGGTAATTTGGCCTTCTCGAGCTGAATTTTTGTGAAACTTTTCAGATCTTAATTTAATAATATTTCATAATTTTTAGTACATTTGAAATCATAGAGTATCTCTAAAATATATGAAACTACCAAAATACCCTTATAAGGGTATTTTGGTAATTCAACTTTCCCAAGCTTAAATTTTCATGAAACTTTTCATATCTCAATTCTATAATATTTCATGATTTTTGGTGGCTTAAATCCTGAAAATGAGCATGGGAACACTGATTTTTAAGAAAACAGCCTAAATATAAAAAACTTTGTATTATGGGCTAAATGGTCTTTTTCATAGGTTTGGAGGGTATAAAAATTTAACTTTTGCAGTGATTAATGTGGGCCATTGGATTTTTTATTGACTTTTGATCTAATAGCCAAATTGAAAAGAAGAAAAAGAGAAACTTTAACCTTTGGATGAGATTTAATCTAAGGGTATTTTTTAATCAAGATTGAAATCTTTCTTTTCTTAGAAAAAGGTCTGCCAAATAGATAAATGAGATGAGGGCTGGCTGAAAGAGGAGGGGAGGCTATTGGTTAAAAAAAAGTGAGCAAAAACACAAAAAAAAAAAAAGAAGCTAAAAATAAAAAAGTTTTAAAAAAGGTGAGACAACCCATGTCTATGGACACAAAGGCATATGTTTGCTATTTTATATCATTGTTTGTTACACCATTTTTGCTACTATGATCTTCTCTGCAAAGTGTTTTTATTTGTTCCTTGCTTGCTTTGACTTTGGTGTGTATATTGATAAAGTTTCAGGCTTTATGTGTTCTATGTTTCTTTTTTTTTTTTTTTACAAAAATGGTTGGACCTTCATCTCCTTTTTCTGGTATTGCCAAATAGCTTATGCCTTTTTTGATGGCAGCTGCAGCAATCGACTTCACTCTATAAAGTCTAAACAATCCTTGCTCTTCCATCTTTCATGACCACCTTTTAGTTAGTATAAGCTAAAAAATAAGTAAAAAACCTAGAAAAATAGCTGGATTACCAAACCTTGTTGCTTGGTTTCCTATAGGCAATCACAGTTTGGTTGTTTATTCCACCTAGATTTTGAAAGTTTCTTCCTTTACTGCCTCAAAGGTTTCAATATCTCTTTTGCTCATTTCCTTGCATCAGATCCTGTCCCAAGCTAGTCTGTTTCATAGCTACTGCTAATAAAGGATTATGTAAGCTTAAAGCTTCCCTTTTATGCATGGTTTCTTATTCAAGATATATTGGTTTCGTTTCCTTTCATGGAGGTAGTTATAAGTTTTTCTTGTTTTATATTTTCTTGGTTTGATTGAGTTTTTATGGGTTTTTTTATCCTTTTCTCACCCTAAGCTTATTGTTTCATAGCTACTTTGTTGGTTCATACCTACTGCCAATAGAGGACTATGAAAGCTTGAAGCTTCATTTTCACGTATGGCCCCTTGTTCAGAATATATTAATTTCTTTTCCATTCATGGATTTTGTTTATACATTGGGATTCCTAACATGGAGTCATGTGCACCACATATAAAGGTGAAAGTTAAAGCTTTGTTTTTAAAGAATGAGAGCTACGAGTTGCATGCTTTTGAGGATGGGAGAATAGAAAAATTATTAAAATAAAGAAACCATATATAGGACAAAACTAGAGCTTTGTTTAAGATGAGTGGGGATTACATAGTTAGCTTGTTTTTTTAGATTAAAGAATGGAAGGAATATTAAAGAAAAAAAGCTAAGGAACAAAACAAAGCCTTTGTATGAAAGGTGTGGGGGACTACACGTTTTGGTCTTTTGAGATTGAAGAATAGAAAAAACATTTAAGAAAGGAAGACTATACTATTCACATTCATTTTTTTTAAGGTTAGGTCCAAGTTTGTTTTCTAGTCAAAACTCTTAAATAAATAAAATTTTATAAAAATATAAGGCTTAAAATTTGATTCCAATAAAGTTTTTTTTTTTCTATGTGTGTTTGATTTGAATTATACCCTTGCAAAAATTTTTTTTTTCATGATTGCTTAAATTTAATTGTAAAAATTTCATGCATTATTAATTTTTTTATTATTTGAATTTCCATTCTAATTTAAGCTTTCGTACTTAAATCTACATTTGATGTATTTTATTCTTCATGCACTTTAAAGTTACACATAATAAAAATAATAGCAATAATAATATTAATGACGGTTTTAAAGAAAGAAGAAATATATACAAAATATAAGAATATAAAGATTAATTTTTTGGAACAACTATAAAATGAGCTTGCTTCAAAAGTCTGCCTAGATGTTGGAGACTTTTAAAGAAGCTTATAAATTCTTAAAATTTAAACTCGAATTTACCTAAAACCTAAAACTTGTTTTAAATTAATAAGGATTTGAAAACTTTTTGTGAAGCAATATGTTCTCAAATGCCACTTAGATGTTGTGGTATTTAGGAAATTTTATTTCATTATGGATTTTCATACATTTCCAAGACTTAAAAATAACTTCATTTTTTTAAAAATCTTGATTATAAAAATACAATAATAATAAAAATTATTGAACGAGATTTTTAAAAGTCATACCCAAACTTTGTCAAGATGTTGAAAAGTCTAGGTGATTTTTTTATATTTGAAGACCTGATTTTTAAATTCTCACTTAATCATCATTTTGCATATATTTCGTTCTTCAATTAATATCTTCATTTATAATGCATATACACATGTTTGCTCTAGTATGGATGTTTAGTATTAATTGTATTACATTCCATTTTTTTACATCAAAGGTTTTCTTAAAATTTTTAGTTTTGAATAAATAAAATTAAAATAGCATTCTGTGAAATATAATTGATAGATACTCTACCTAGATATCAGACAGTCATCAATAGTTATTATTAACAAATAATGTTATTTGATTTTTAGGAGGAATGTTATGATAAATCTTAAATGAAAAGACTATTTTTGAATTTTGCCTTTCAGTTAGAGATTTTGAAGATATTTCTTTAATTTGAAGATTTTCTTAATATTGCTTAATAAATTTTTTTTTAAAACTAATTTTATTTCTTACAAACAAAGGGAATTATAATTAAATTTTATATAGAAAACCATTTTTGTCCAAAATTATCAATAGTGCATAATTAATTGGTAATAATTTTATGGGCGTTGTGAGGGTGCTAATCTTTTTTGACACATAATCGACTCCCAAACTTGATCTTAGTTTTATAGATCAAAATCATCTTTTTAATAAAGCTTTAAACCCATTTTATTTTTTTATTAAAAAAATAAAATTTTTGGGTGGTCAATCACACCTTTAAAAAAGATTGGTGGTGACTCCCTGTGTTTTTCATTATTTTAAAAATATTTTATGTCTAGCGATAAAGTCTCCGGACCGACATGTAATGACAGGGGCAGCTTGATGTTCTTTTTGTAGGGCAAGTATTTGGCCACATTAGGTTTAATGCTTGTAATACAAATTTTCACAATTAACCATATGCTAGTCGAATATACCAAATAAGGGAAACTCTTTCTCTTATTCTTAATTCCTCTATTTTTGGTCATTCCAAAATCAAATTAAGTCCAAGTTAATTTGTCCCAATTTTAATCTTTCACAATCCTATTATGTGTGACCTATTAGGTTCTTTAGTATGTTGGCAATAAACACAAGCATTGTAAGCTTTAGTATTCGACTATAGATGAAACAAACTTTTTGTCTTCATCATCATTCTCCTATTAGCCAATCTTATGTTTATGGATCATGATCAATGCTTGCTTCATTGCTATGACCCCCAATTGCTAAAGAAAAGTCAATATAGCTCGACAACCTATCTGTGAATGGTTTTTGTGTATAATTAAAATCTTTTCATCATATAGCATCTCGTTTTGAACATTAAGTATGGTTTAGTGTCTAGTCAATCTTGTTCAACTATGTTAAGTCTTGTCCTTAACATTAACTCAAAAAAGTTTTAAAATAATTCTAAAATCTTATTTAATTATGACTAAAGATTTCTCAAGTTAATTCAATCAAGACTAGTTGATATACTCTTTTGATCACACAAAGTCATGAATCCCATCTTTATTACTTCATGTATCCTCATATGCCTCATGTTATACTCAACAATACTTAACTGGAGCATTCTTGGTTAGAACCATAAGTAAAGTCAAAGTATAACATTCATTATATAAGATCATAAGTAATCTTAAGTCAAAGGATCACTTATACAACCATCACATGAAAATCTAGCTATAGATACTATGTGAACTACCATATTGCATTCTCATATTGGGTCATATTCAGTGAACTTGTTCTTATAACAAGCACCCAAATATTAGCTCAAGTTTACCTAAACTTTAACCTGTGAGATTGGTTGCTTGCTTCATAAGCAAGAGCATAACAATGTAATAGTCTCAACAACTTTTATCAATGTCCTCTTATTGATAAAGCATCAACTAGGAACAATTTTGGAACATGTAGCTTTTATGCAATGATGTTCTCATAATTACAATCTCATTGTAATTCCCTTGCAAAGCTTTATTTATATTTTAAATACTTTATCATATAAGCATCAACATTGAAATATATGTACACAAGCTCAATGATAAAAAAATAAGACATTTATAATATATCAAAAATTAGAGTACTACAAATATGACAATGTCGTAGCAAAAAATAATTTGGCTTAAAGGGCAAATACCAACACTTTTCATAAAAAACCAAGCAAAATAGATAGTTTTTATTAGGATACATATTATTGTTGCTTTTATTTACCAAAAGATTTTTTTTTCACTTTCATTTTGTTTGGTTTCAAAGTTGTCCATCTACTCATTCAAACTCTTTTCATCACAAAAAACCTATGTTTTTTTCATAAAGAACCAAGCAAAATAGATAGCTCTGATTAGGATACATGATATTATTTCTTTTGGTTACATAAAAAAGCATTCTCCCTTTTATTTTGTATGGTTTCAAAGTTGGCCTATCTTCTCAATCAAACTTCCTCCATCATAAAAATCTATGATATTTTCATAAAGAACGAAGCAAAATAGATAGTTGCCACTAGAATACATGATATTGTTGCTTTATTTACCAAAAAACCAATTTTTCCTTTAATATTTTTTTTGTTTCAAAGCTGGTCTTTCCACTCAATCAAACTTCATGCATCGTAAAAATCTTTGTTCTTTTAATGAACAACCAAGCAAAATAGATAGTCCCCATTGGAACATGATATTGTTACTTTTGTTTACCAAAAAAAAAACATTTCAACCTTTCATTTTGTTTAGTTTTAAAGATGGTCTTACAACTTTGTACAACTTCGTCCATCGAAAAAATCTATGTTATTTTCATGAACAACCAAGAATGATAAAGAGTTCCCATTGAGATACATGATATTATAGCTTTCATTTAACAAAAAAATGTTTCTCCATTTAATTTTATTTAGTTTCATAGTCGAATATTCCACTTGATCAAACTACATCCATCGTAAAAATCTACGAATATTCCACTTGATCAAACTACATCCATCATAAAAATCTATGTTCTTTTCTCAACAAACCAAACAAAATAGATGGTCCTATTCAAATACATGATATTGTTGCTTTTATTTTACAAAAACACATTTCTCCCTTTCATTTTGTTTGGTTTCAAAGTTGGTATTTCCACTTGATCAAACTTTCTTCGTTGCAAAATTTTATGTTCTTTTCACTAAGAAACACGCAAAATAGATACTAACTCTAAGGATCATAAGAAGAAGACTTGAAGGAAAGGGAGGACATGGAGCTAAACAAGCAAGCAAAAGATTGAAAGAATGGAGGAAGAAGGATCTATAAAGTTGGCAATTACTTAAATTTTTTTTTTGTATTTTTAGGGGTTGAAGCACCTCCCATTTTTCTATAAATGGGGGTGTGGTCAGCCATAAGGTAGGAGCAGCTTAGTTTTACATTTTTAATTCCCTTGTAATTTATTTTTTTTTCTCTCCAAATAGTTTCCTCCTTGTTCATTTAAAGGGTTGTTTGGAGAGAAAGCTACCTTTATTTTCCTATATAATTTACTTTTTTTGCTTTAATTTTCAATGTGCTTTTAAATTTCTTTAATAAGATTTCAATATTCTTAAGTTTTAGTGTTCAATTTCAATTGAATTCAAGTGTTCTTCAAATTTATTTAGGTATTAAGGTTTTTGACCTCATTGCATTGTTTTGATCCATTTTTAATCAAATTTTGCTTGTTTTAAGCCAATATTTTTCCTTAGATTCCTAACTCATAGATCTTTAAATCTTAAAAAACTTTCATCAAATTCCAACCACAAAATTCTAGATCTAGCTCTAAAGCTTTGGCTAAACTTAGTTGGTAGAGTTGAACTTTGAATGAATGATAGCATATCGAGGGACTTCTCTCCTTCTTAGAGTTTGGTTTGTAATTTTTGCACTTTATACTTTTAAATCTATGTGCTAATTCTTATTTGATTGCATTTAAATTCATGTTTTTACTTAGTGTTTGGATGATTTTCTTTGCAAGTGCTATGTTTTTCCTGTTTTTGCATTCGGTTGGAATTGTAGTTCAATGAGCTAGAATTTTCTTTCTTTGATGTGATTTCTTTGTTGATTTATGTTATAAACTTGTAAATCTAGGCTATGCTAGCTTAGTTGAGTTCATTCTACATAGAGAGTTGTAGATCTAATTTTTGTTTCAAGAATTGTTGGTTTCCAGATTCACTTGCAATTTTTATTTTTCAAGTTTTGTTTAGATTTTCAATTTCTTTTTATTGGTTGTTCTTTAATTCTATTTTTATCTTAGTTCATTCACTGATCTTGCAATTGACAGATTAATTGATTTGAATTGCAATCGCTTAGATTAAAATTTGCTGTTGAACTTTTAGTTTTTTAAGCTTTGCATACTATTTTCGATTTTGCATGTTCAAGTGAGTTTGCATTTTCATTCTCCAATCCTTATTTCAATTCTTTTTTCATCTTTAGTTAAGCTGTTATTCTTGTTAATTTTTAGTTTGTTTGACTAATTCTTGAGTACTTTTAGAAATTTATTTAGTTAGAAGTTGATGTTAGTTAGACTTAGTTAAGGTTGGTTATTTCGGATATGTTCACTTAGCTATTGTTTTTGTTAAAGTTTCTACTTATCATTTTCAATTCTTAGATTAGATTTCCATTTTAATTCATATTTAGTTCATTGCATTTTATTTTAGCTATATTTTTGTAATTTCTTTTACTTACCTAGCTTAGTTTTATGCTTACCTTTTGATTGAACCAACTTTAGATAGGGTGTGGGGATAATACCTACTTATGTTGGCATTTGCGCTTTAAGCCAAATCATATTTTGACTAAGATATTGTTGTGTTTGTAGTACTTTGATATTTAATATCTTATAGTCTTATTTCTTTATTATTGAGCTTGTATACATATATTTCAATGTTGATGCTTATGTGATAAAGTCTTTGGAATGTAAATAAAGTTTTACAAGGGAATTATAATGAAATTGTAATTATGAGATTATCATTGCATAAAAGTTATATATTTCAAAATTGTTCCTAGTCAATGCTTCATCAATAGGAGGACATTGACAAAAACTATTGAGACTAGCACATGGTTATGCTCTTACCAATTTCATAAGTTGAAGTTTGGGTAAACTTGAGCTAAAATGTGGGTGTTTGCTATAAGAACAAGTTCACTAAACATGATCCAATATGAGAATGCTATATGGTAGTTCACATAATGTCTATAGCTACATTTTCATGTGATGGTTGTGTAAGTGATTTTTTAACTTGAGATTACTTATGATATTATATGATGAATGTTATACTTTGACTTTACTTATGGTTCTAACCAATAATGCTTTAATCGAGTATTGTTGGGTATAATATGAAACATATGAAGATGGGTGAAGTAATCAAGATGGGATTCAACACTTTATGTGATCAAAAGAGTATCTTAATTTGTCATGATTGAATTAACTTGAGAAACTTTGGCCAAAGTGAAATAAGAGTTTAGAATTGTTTTAAAACTTATTGAAGAGTTGATGCCGAGGACAAGACTTAACATATTTAAACAAGATTGAGTAGACACTAAACCATATTCAATGTTTAAACCAAGATACTATGTGATGAAAGGATATTAATTATACATTAAGACTATTCACGGGTAGGTTGTCAAGCCATATTGACTTTTCTTTAGTCATTGGGGGCATAGCAATGAAGCTAGCATTGATCATGAACTATAAACATAAGATTGACTAATTGGAGAATTGGTGATGAAGACCAAAAGTTTGTTTCATCCATAGCCAAATACTAAGGCATGCAATGCTTGTGTGTATTGCCAACATGCTAAAGAACCTAATGGGTGATACACAATAGCACAATTGTGAAAGATTGAAATTGGGACAAATTAAGTTGGACTTAATTTTATTTTGGTATGACCAAAAATAGAGGAAATAAGAACAAGATAAAGAATTTTACTTGTTTGGTACATTCAGTTAGCATAGGGTTAATTGTGAAAATTTGTATTCCATATATTAAAACTAATGTGGCTGAATACTTCCCTATAAAAGGAACATCAAGCTGCCCCCTGTTGTATGAAAAGAAAAATAGGGAAAAAAGAAGAACAAACCTAAGAGGAAAAGTTTCACTCAAGAAAATACAAGAGGTCTTGAAAACATTTAGTAGTTGTAGTGTGGCTTTGAGTTCTATCAAACCTTAGAGAAAGTTCTTTCACAAGAGTTCATGTGGGTCACCATTAGAGGCTGAACACTTGGATAGCTTCTTGGTTTGGAATCTATTTGGAAGTTCACCAAATTGAACCAAAAGATTTTCAGCATTCATGGTAATACCTTTAGTCAAAACTATGTATGCTTGTATATGTATGTTGTTTGTATAATCTTATTGACTGATCTTAGTTTTAGGGAATTACAATTTTAAAAATTTCACCATTTTAACTCTAATAATGATACATAATTCTCTTCAAGTGGTATCAGAGCCTTGTCAATATAGATTATACAAATTAGAAGTTTGTTTGTTTGTTCATGATATGAAAACTGTTTTGATTACAATCTGTTATTGTGATGTAGAGATTGAAAAATTAATTTTTTTTATATTTTTTTATTGGATTCTTTTAAAATATCAAATAATGATATCTTAGGGTGATTGGAATTAAATTTTATGACTTATGGATATTGTTTGCATGCTCAAAGAATTTTTTGTTTGCAATCTATCCATATTAGGAATATTCTGCTGGTACTGATATTATGAAAATTGTTTCTCATTCTAGGGATATTATTTGCCTACAAAATTTTAACACATGAAAATTGATATATTGATGATCATTTGTAAAAATTTCAGAATTTTTGGAGTTCATTTGGTTATTAAAAAAATTGATGACAATTTCAGCCCAGAAATCTGCTAGTGGCAACTGGGCATGAAAAGTATGCATATGATGCATGGTTGCCCTAATATGATTATGGTAATTGATTTTCTTGATGCAGCTAGTATTCTTAAAAGTTAAGAGACTTTAAAAACTTACTAAGATTTTAAAGAAAATCTACTTGGTAATCAATATTGGGAATCTTAGGAAACTTATTCACCAAGATTTCAAGATTTGTTTTCTTGATCACCAGATTTAGTGGACTGTTTTTATAAAAGCCAAAGTAATTGTTACTTGTGATTCAAGAATCACGACCAAAGGCATAAGAAAGCATGGGAAAGAGTTTAGAACTCTTGGATAGTGGCTAGCGAAAGATGACCAAAACTACCTAGTTTTCATAAAGACTACCTTAACTATAACTTACTTTCTTCTTGGATGGGTTTTCGGCCAAGACTTAGATTGGTGCTATTTCTTATTGAATTTGGATTTCTAAATAGTTTGGGTTTGAGAAATAAGATTTCATATAAAATCCAAATTGAATTGGACTTTCTAAATTATTTAGAACTTTAAAGTAATAAGAAACTATCTCACTACAACACCTAGTTGGACTATGAAAATCCCAATGTATGAATCTAACTTGATTTTAATTGATTGGCATTCCTAAATGGTTTAGAGTGATGTCAGTAATGTCAATCATGATGATTTCAAATTACATGTTCGTAAGATAATAGTTGGACATATTCGACCATGCTAGCTAAACATGTCTATGCCTTGCATCACATTGAATTAGATTGATGATTGATATATGATATTGATATTAATTCAAAGAATAGATGTGCAAGATCATGAATTTGAACCAAACATGATAGTTGTTGTAGTATGCATGTTAGTTAAGAGATAAATACAATGTATGCTATATTGATTTATTATTATACATGCTAGAATTTATATGTGATAAATGCCATGTATAATTGTGAGATGTGTGATAAGATTACATGTATTGGATATATGATGAATTCTTATGCATGCTTGATGAGACCTATAATGAATCAAAAATCCCTTGTGAAAAATATTTCAGTCTTTATGCCTTCCAGTAACATAAACAACTAAACTATCTACTAGTGGGACTTGTTGAGACAAGACTCAAGGCACTCATTATTCAAAATATGGTTGTGTTGGTTAATGGGTTTTACCTAACTATCATTGTATTGTTCGGATGCAAAAAACTTGACAATATAATAATAGAGTCAATGATTGTGCGAATCACACAAGATGTGATTAGACAAGGAGTTGTCACCCAATTGATCTAGGAGTCACATAGGAATGTGTTGATAAGCAAGTTAAGTTATCTACCTCATTTATTTATCATGGGTTGTTGAGACAAAGCTTAAGGTTATGGTAAACTAAATGGGATCCTAGCCCATTAGAAAAATATGAATTTTTTTGAATTGATAGTGAGGGCTATTGATATGATTAAAATAGTGGGAGCAACCAATAGATAGGTTTAGACATCATCTATATTGGTATTGAATAATATGATTGATACTTGTTCATATTTTAGAGGTTGCAAGATGAGTAATAACTTGTTGTTTCGTAGCATACATGATGCTAACAAGCTCACAGGGCCTAACTTCAATGATTGGTATCACAATCTAAAGCTTCTCTAAGGTAAGAGAAAGTACTTTATGTTCTTGATAAACCAATTCCATCAAAACTAGATGCTAGTGCTGATGATGCAGTGTGGTGCATTTATGAAACCTATAAAGACCATGCTGATTAAGCCGTATGTATCATGGTGGCTAGCATAACCCCTGACTTATAAAGGTAACATGATAATATGGATGCTTTGACAATCATTTTGCACTTTAAAGACTTATTTGACAAACAAAGGCAGGCTGAGAGAATTGAGACCTCTAAGGGATTGTTTCGAACAGTGATTTTTTAGAGCACTTCATTCAAAGTGCATTGTCTCAAGATGATCAATTGAATTGAGAAACTTGGACAATTAGGATTTGTGATGAATCATAATTGTTAACTTGATCTTGACATCTCTTCCAAATAGCTTTTCACAATTTGTAATGAATTTTAATATGCATCAGATGGAAGAAACATTACCATAATTGATAAATATGGTAGACATTGTCAAAAAATCCATTAAGAATTAAAAGCCTAAGGCTCTTATAATTTCTTCATCTAAGGTTAAGAAGAAGTCGAATATGAAGAAGAAAAGTAAGAAGATTGATAAAAAAAGCAAAGCTATCAAGCCTGCTAGCAACATTAAAAAGAACAAGGGTGCATGTCACCGTTGTGGTAAAGAAGGCCACTGGAAAAGGAATTGCAAGGTCTACTTGGCAAGCTTGAAGGAGAAAAAGTCTAAAGAATCTTCTACTTTAAGTATATTTATGATTGAGATCAACTTATTTCTCCTTGACTCATCTTCTTGGGTATTAGATAGCAGATGTACTTTTCATTTATGTAATGACATATAGGGAGAAAAGTAGATGCCTAAAGAAGGGAAAAGTGTCATTGCATGTTAGAAATGGTGCAAATGTTGTTGCCTATGCCGTGGACACTTATTATTTACCTTTACCCTTTAGTTTAGTTTTAGAACTAAAGGCTTGTTATTATGTTCTTATCATAACTTGAAATATCATTATAGTTTCTTATTTAAGTATGAATGATGGATAATCATTTAATATTAAAGGCAATTGTTGTTCTTTTTATTTAAATGATTTGTTTTATAGCATGAGAATGTATGATAATAGCATATATGTTCTTAGATTAAATAATGATGTTCTTAATATAAACGTCAATGTTAGCTCAAAGAATTGAAATAAACCAAGAAGGGGGTGAATTGGTTGATAATAAAATTTTCAAAAAATCAATACCCAATAAGAACAAATTCTACAAAACAATTTTTCTAAAAAATTTAACATAATAAATGAAAGTAAACGAACAATCTTAAAAACAAGAGATAGAGATAGAGAATTAGACACGAAGATTTATAGAGATTTGATCCTTTCGTTTGGCACCTACATCATCTCCTTTAGCCTTACTTGCCATGGATTTTAATCCACTATGCATTAAAAGTTACAACCTGGCTTCTCAAAGCTTTACACAATCAACACCACAAACTATTCAAGGTTATCCTCCCCCTTAAGCTCACGATCTCACAATACAAAGTTTCTAAAATGTTTTGCAAAATTAAAGAACCTTTTTATGGTTGGATGTTTGCTAACTTGAAGTACAAAATAATATTGACAAGAGAATTAAGAGAAAAACTGATACAATAAGGGATTTTCTGCATTTTTCTCTCTTTGAACTAGTTTGAATGTTTGAAAAAGATGGTTAGTGGAGGCAATAAGTTCTATTAGCTTTTCATACTCTTGATTTGCAGTGGAAGTCTTCATTTATATGTAGAAAGGATGAGATAGCTATTGCTTACATTTATGCTTCAAATTTATAAAATTTTAGACAAGAAAATAGTCGTTGAGGCTTTCTAGGCATTAGGGGATCGATAGGGTCAGTTATAGGAAAGCCCATTTTATGTGTAAAAATATCTACTCGATCAATCAGGTAGCATATTTGATCAATCCTATGCATAGGTGATCGATCACCTATCTAGAGGGATTGATCCCTTTCATTGATTTTTGACCCAACTTTGCATTCTGTATGAAAAAATAGATTGATCCCTTTAAGGGGGGATCGATCAGGTATGTTCAAAATCCCAACCAATTGATCCCTATAGGGAGGGGATCAACTGGTTCTTGATAAATTTGTAGAAGTTTGGTTATTGGAAGAAAAATGGATCGATCGGGTATGGGAGGGGATCGATCCTTTCCATCCAAAAATGCCAAGAACCCATTTTGTTTCTAGAATTTGTTTTGTTTTAGTTCTTAAATGAATTTTGGCAAGATAAAAGGCTGGAAAAATGTTCAATTTAAGATCAAAAGAATTTGGTTCAAGTTAGGTAAATTTTTATTTTGTCAATTCAAAACTTTTATCAATTCAAGACTAACAATCTCCCTATTTTTGATATGACAAAACCAAGTGAAAATTTACTTAAAAAGATTTTTCCATTTGAAAAATAAGCTCCCCATGAATTTAAGCATAAAGAAATTTTAAGAGATTTTAAACAACTAAGAACAAGGATATAATCATCAATGTCAATATCATCAAATAAGAATTTTTCATACCATCAATATCAAGATCATCAATCAAATAAGAATTTTTCATACCATTTCCTCTCCCCTTTTTTGTCATAGAAAAAAGGATGAAGTCAATCAAAGTAAGATGTCAATCAATTCAAGGCCATGCCAACTCAATTTCATAACTCAAGGTCATATCAATCTCAATGTCATATAATCATCAAGCAATATACCAATTTCACAAGCCAAATTTCAAAGTAATATAGCAAATGTCATGATGAAGATGAAATGTATATTTCTTTAATATAAATAACAAATACCAAAGTTTGAGAAGAAAACCTAATGCAAAGTGTTTTTAAGGAAAAATTAAAACATGAAAAGATAAATATGTGGGAAAACATCTGAGGGATGGCATCACGATGGATCATTGAGGAGGAGGAGGAGGAGGATGAGGAAAATGAGGAAAGTGTTTCCCCATTTACTGTTGTGCATTTTTGATGTGTTCAATATCAGTCCTAACCTGTCAAACTTGTGAAACCAATTCATTTTGGGTCATTTCTATGTTTTTTAATCTAAAGTTCATGTTCCTAACCACTGAGTGTAGACTATTCATTTAAAGCATAAGTATTTCTAAAGCTCATTGGGTATCAAATGGCGGAGTAAAAAGTTCTCTTTGAGATGCATTAGGAATATCTGAGATATCATGCTCTTCTCCCTCTTCTTGCATAGCCCTAATTTTAGTTTTTTTAACCCACAAACTAGCTGTATTTTGAGTATAGCCTATACTATGTAGAGTAGAAGTACTAAGAATGCTGAATGAATCATTGAACATAATCTATTTATCACCTATAGTATTAATCCTCAATTTCTTCAAAAGATTACTGACTGCAAATCGATAAACTAAGCTGTAGTCTTTGTTTTGCACTACCCTCATAATATCACTGAAAATAAAGTGCACTAGATTAGGGTTTTCTTCATGTTTGATTTTGTACATCCACCAGTAATCTTGTTTCCTAGTGGTTGAATTTGAGTGTCAAAAGCTGCTAATACATGAGTGACTATAAGGTGTAACAATCTTTCATGCATTGAAAGTTTAGTTGCTTGAGTAGGAGCAACTCTTAAATTTTTATTTTCAAATATGTCTTGAGCTAGATCCAACATGTCACACCTAATGTTTGTGTCTCCTTCATCATCTATCATAAAGGCTTTAGCTAAAAATTGCTTACTAACTACAATTTCTTTACCCATCACATAGGTTCTGAATCTATCAAGATAATATCTATTTGCAGACCCTTTAATTTCAATACAAGTAACATTGTTATAGAACACCTTAACTAGATTCTCATGCACAATTCCATCCATGCATAAATAGTACATCTAGCTAAATTCCTCAAATACATGCAAAAAATAGAACTCAATAGATTATTGGAATTTAAGAGAGATTACCCTTTCATGCTTGACCTCCTTATGAGCAAAGTGTGTTTCATATCTCTCATTAGCATCAAGATTTGCAAAAATTTTGATTGAATAAAGGCTTAATTGATGAACTAGAAGCCTCTATTGGAAGATTCCTCCTTGTTCCAACATTTTCTTTAATCTTTAGTGCCATGGAGACAATGGGATAGTTGAAATAGGTAGGCTTATGTGAAGTTGATGAAGAAATTGGTGATTATAGGTGATAAGTAGTAGAATATGTTTGAGAGATGCAAGAAAATTAAGTGAATGTAATAGTTTCAAAAAAGGGATCAATTTTCTAGAGTGAGAAGAATGAGTGAAGATTTTTATGTGATTTGAAAATTTTTAAGGATGATTTTTGCAAAAAACCAAATAGAAATGAAGCAATTTGCAAAAGATTTTGGTTGAAAGTGATAAAGTTTGAGAGAAAATACAGCGAAAATTCCTAAGGTTTGAAAAGAAGGTATTTGGGGAAAAAGAAAAAGAGATGAAAGAGCTAGAATGGTCAGCCAAGGAAAAAGAGAGAACCCAATTTTGAGAGGTCTAAACAATACGCATAGGGCAGTTTTTGCATGACTCGATCAATTGGGTGTCAAAGGGGATTGATCGGGTAGAGGCTTGCCATAGACTGATTGATCAGGTCTATAAGGGGATCAATCAGTTCCTCAATGTTTTCCACTTAATTTGGCTATTGGATGGAAAACTAATCGATTTGGTCTAAGGGGGATCGATCATTTCACCTACAACAAAAATTTTTTAAATTAATTTAAAACCATGCAACATGAACATTTAAATATATATCATACAATTACAAATATAATCATACACAAGATTAAAAATGTCAAGATAAACACATATTTGATGAACCAAGGTAGCAACATTCATCATACCATCAAGAAATTCATTTTAAGAAGCATTCATCATACCAAGTTCACCTTTAATTGCATAAAATCTATCATTATCAAGAGGCTTTATGAAAATGTCAGCTAATTGATGCTTAGTGTCAACATATTCAAGCACAATATCACCTTTTTGAACATGATCTCTAATAAAGTGATGCCTAATTTCAATATGCTTGGTTCTTGAGTGTTGAATTGGATTTTTGGTGAAATTGATGGCACTAGTATTATCACATTTAATGGGAGTGTGATCCATTATAATTCCAAAATCCTCTAGTTGCTGCTTAATCCATAAAACTTAAGCACAATAACTACTGATCGCTACATATTTGGCTTCAGTTGTGGATTGAGCAACATTATGTTGTTTCTTGGAAAACCATGATTTGAGCATTCCAAAAAATTGACAAGTACCAGAAGTGCTTTTTTTTATCAATTTTGCAACCACTAAAATTCGCATCAGAATAGGCATGTAAAGCAAAAGATGAACCTTTTGAATGCCATAATCTTAAATTAAAGGTGTCTCTAAGGTATCTAAAGATTCTTTTGATAGTAGATAAATGTGATTCTCAAGGTGATTATTGAAATCTAGCACATAAACACACACTAAACATTATATCCGATCTACTTGCAATAATCAATGAACTGATCATAGACCTATATAATTGAGAGTCAACATATTTACCTCATTCATCCTTGTCAAGTTTTGTTGAAATGCTCATAGGCGTTAAGCAAAGGCTTTGATTCATCCAAATCCAAACCTTATGAGTAAATCCTTAATGTATTTGGCTTGATTGATGAAGGTACTATCTTTTGTTTGCTTTACTTGTAATCCCAAGAAGAATGCAAGGTCTCCCATCATGCTCATTTCAAATTCACCTTGCATAGTCTTAGCAAATTCTTAACAAAGAACTTCATTAGTAGCACCAAATATAATATCATCAACATAAACTTGCACTATGAGAATGTCCTTTCCTTTTATTTTAATAAAAAATGTAGTATCAACCTTCCCTCTATTAAAACCATTTTTAATTAAAAATTTTGACAATATTTCATACCAAGCTCTAGGAGCTTATTTTAAACCATATAAAGCTTTTGTCAATTTATAAACATGATTTGGAAATTTAAGATTTTCAAAACTGAAAGGTTGGTCTACATACACTTCTTCATTTATAAAACCATTTAGAAATGCATTCTTGACATCCATTTGAAAAAGCTTGAAAATTTTGAAACATATAAATGCAAGCAACATTCTAATGGATTCAAACCTTGAAACCGGGGCATAGGTTTCATCATAATCAATTCATTTTTCTTGACTATACCCTTGAGCTACCAACCTAGATTTGTTTCTAACAACATTGCCATACTTATCCATTTTATTCCTAAACACCTTTTTGGTGCCTATAGTAGGATGATCACTAGGCCTAGGTATAGGATTCCACACTTGACTTCTTTCAAATTGGTTTAATTCCTCTTGTATAGCCAATATCCAATGATCATCTCCTAAGGTTTCATCTATATTCTTGGGTTCAATATGAGATAGAACGCAACATAATTACACACATTGTAAGAAGATCTAGTTCTTACCCCTTAAGTTAGATCACCAATAATCTCACTATCTTTAACATATCTCCTTTTTCTATGATGATTTAGTTCTTTCTCTATATGTTGTGGCTCCTCTAGAAACTCTTCATCTTCTTTTTGAATGTTCTCCTCAATGTCATGTGATGCATCATTGATTTATTCTTAAAGTATACCTGCATCATCATAATCAAGAGGTAACTTTCTTAGAGGTGGATTAGATTCATCAAATATAACATGTATAGACTCTTTAACATCTAATATTTTTTAATTAAAGACTCTATAGGCTTTTGAATTCAAAGAATATCCTAGGAAAATGCCTTCATCACTTTTTGCATCAAATTTTCCAAGATCATCTTTTCCATTATTCAAAACAAAACATTTGCAACCAAAAGGATGAAAATAACTTATGTTAGGCCTTTTTCCTTTAAAAAGTTCATAGGGAGTTTTCTTCAAAATTGACCTAATCGTAGCTCTATTTATAATATAACAAGAGGTATTTATGGCTTCCACCTAAAAATATATAGGTAAATTATTTTCACAAAGCACGGTTCTAGCCATTTCTTCTAAAGTCCTATTTTTCCTTTCTACTACCCCATGTTGTTAAAGAGTTCTAGGAGCAAAAAAATTATGGCTAATACTATTTTCACTACAAAACTCATTAAAGCCAAGGTTTTCAAATTCTTTTCCATGATCACTTTTAATACTAGAAATTGAATAACCTTCTCATTTTGTATTTGCTTGATAAAAGTGATGAATTTTTCCAAAGCTTCATTCTTTGAATGCAAAAAAAAAAAAAAAAACCAATGTGAATCTAGTAAAATCATTAACAACAACAAACCCATATTGTTTTCCACCAAGACTCATTGTCCTAGTAGGACCAAAAAGATCAATATGAAGTAGTTGAAGAGGTCTAGTAGTTGAAATACAATTTTTAGGTTTGAAAGAGATTTTTCTATGTTTTCCTTGAGCACATGCATCACAAACCTTGTCATTTTCATATTTCAATTTTGGTAACCAACAACCAAATCATTTTGAGAAGTTTTGAAATTACATGCATACTTGTATGTCTAAGTCTTCTATGATAAATCTAGCTTTCATTTTCTTTTTAAGCCATAAAACAAACATTTTTAAAGGAAAGATCATCTAGATGCACTATATAAATATTTCTTTAATGATGTCTAACAAAAACAAGTTTGTTAGTTTTTTTATCAATCACTTGACAGCATATGGATTCAAACATAACTCTAAGTCCTTTGTTACATAATTGACTAATACCAAGTAAGTTATGCTTATGTCCTTTTACAGGTAAAACATTTTCAATAGTAATAGAAGAATTGTTACCAATGGAGCTAGTCCTTTTAATTTAGCCTTTAGAGTTGTCACCAAATGTAACATATCCTCTACTTTTAGCTTTTAAGTCCTTAAAAAGAGTCTTGTCTCTGGTCATGTGTTTTGAGCATCCACTATCAAGGTACCATGGATTGGTTTTGTTTGAATTTGCTTTGTAGCAATGCTCATCCACCTATAAAAGCGTAATTAAATTTTTGTTTTGGGTACCTAAACTTCTTGGGTCCTTGAGTGTTAGTACTAACAATTCTTGTGCCTTTTGGAATCCACTTCATTTTAGTAATCTCATCTTGAGATGTGCTAACTCCTTTTGGAATCCACACTCTTGTAATGAGTTTACCTCTATAAGTGAATTTCTTCAAGGAACAATATTGTATAGAATGACCCAATTTATGACAATATGCACATATACTAGATGAATCATTTGGCTTAACAAGGAAATTCATTAAATGAGTCTCTTTGTTGCCACCATTATATCCTAATCCATCTTTATCAAAGAATGCGCTTAGTGTTTCAAGCATGTCATTGAGTTTTTTATGTCTCATATAAAATCTAGAAAATGAGTTATGCAAATTTTCATTTTTCTTAGTCAAATCATTAACATTCAACTTTAAAAGCTTAATTTCATTTTCTAAGTCATCTTTTGCTTTAGTCAAGAGTTCATTTTCTAGTTTCAACTATTTCATGCTTATTTTTTCAAATTCTATGGCTAATTCATCATAAGCATCTTGAAATCCATCAAATGTGTATAAATTTAAATCATATGGATTAGAAGTTACCTTGGGCTCATCAAGAGCCTTGAGACATAGATTGGCTACTTTTTTTTCATTTGTTTCATCGTCGAAAAAGTCATTATAACTCTATGTTGCAACTATTGCTTTCATTTTTGGCTTTGTTATGTTTTGCTTTTTCACAAAGGATAATTGAATTTAATATGACCTGGTTTGTTGCATTCATAGCAAATAGTCTGATCCCTTTCTTTTTTACTTGATTTTTCTTTGATCATTTCCCTTTTTGGTCTTCTTCTACTTGAGAACTTATTTATCATTATGAACTTCTTGGATCTTTTTGCAAACATAGCCATTTATTCATCTTCATCATCCTCTTTTTATACAAGATTTTTTTCATTTTCTTGAAAGGTTGATTTGAAAGCAATGCCACCTTTCTTGATTGGTTCTTGTCCCATTTTGAGCTTCATCTCATAGGTATGGAAAAAGCTCATTAGTTCATCCAAAAAAATATGTAAGGATCTGTGGACTCTTCAATAGCTGTCACTTTAGCTTCCCAGATCTTTGGTAGACTATTAAGAATTTTTTTCACAATTTCTATATTTAAGTAAGTTTTCCTAAAAAGCCTTTAAATCGTTAAAGATGTCGGTGAAGTGATTTGTCATTTCACCAATGGTTTCATTTGATTTTATCTTGAATAATTCATAGTCATGAGTGAGCATGCCAATTTTTATCTTTTTCACTTGATTGATACCTTCATGAGTGATAGCCAACTTGTCCTAAATTTCTTTTGTGTTTTCACACAAAGAAACTCTATTGTACTCATTATGCCCTAATGCACAAAATAATATATGCATTATTTTGGCATTGAGTTGAGCCATCTTCATATCATTGACATCCCATTCACTCTCTTACTTGATCACCTTTCTACCATCCATCATCTTCATTGGAATTTGAGGGCCATTTATAATAACTCTCCAAACTTCATAATCATTGGCTTGAATAAACAATCTCATCCTAGTCTTCTAATTGGAGTAGTTGTCATCAATAAAAAAAGGAGGTCTTACAATTGAATGGCCTTCACTTTCAAGAGATGTAGCAATTGTTTCATTTGCCATGAGACACACTTCTTGTTGCTTGCTATATTTGTTGTAGCTTAAGGATGGTTGCTCATATTGATCACCATATTTCTTTGAGCCATTTTTAAGATCACTCTTAGGTTGTTAGCTCAAATACTTGAAATATAGCAAGAGAAGGGTGAATTGATTGATAATAAAATTTTAAAAAAATCAATACCCAATAAGCAAAAATTCTACAAAACAAATTTTCTAAGCAAACGAACATAATAAATGAAGGTAAACTAACAATCTTAAAAATAAGAGATAGAGATAGAGAATTAGACACTAAGATTTATAGAGGTTCAATCCTTCTTTTAGGCATCTATGTCTTCTCGCTTAGCCTCACTTGTCAAGGAGTTCAATATACTATGTGTTGAAAGTTACAACTTGGCTTTTCAAAGCTTTACACAATCAACACCACAAACTTTTAAGGGTTATCCTCTCTATTAAGCTCACTATCTCACAATACAAAGTTTTTGAAGTGTTTTACAAATTTAAAGAACCTTTCTAAGGTTGAGTGTTTGCTAACTTAAAGTACAAAACAATATTGACAAGAGGATTAAGAGAAAAACTGATACAATAAGGAATTTTTTACAATTTTCTCTCTTTAAACTGGTTTGAATGCTTGAAGAAGATGGTTGGTAGAGGTAATAAGTTTTCTTAGCTTTTCATACTCTTGATTTGTAGTGGAAGTCTTCATTTATATGTAGAAAGGATGAGATAGCTGTTGCTTACATTTAATGCTTTAAACCTATAAATTTTCAAACAAGAAAATAGCCATTGGGGCTTTCTGGGCATCAGGGGATTAATCCTCTCATGTAGGGGATCGATTGGGTCAGTTATAGGAAAGCCCATTTTATGCATAAAAACATCTACCCGATCAATCAAGTACATACTTAATTGACTATGCGAAGGTGATTGATCCCCTATGTGGTGGGATCGATCCTTTTTGTTGATTTTTTACCCAACTTTGCATCTTGTATGAAAAATAGATCGATCCCTTTAAAGGGGGATCAATTAGATATGTTCAAAAGCCCAACCAATCGATCCCTACAGAGAGGGGATCAATTGGTTCTTGATAAATTTGTAAAAGTTTGGCTGCTAGAAGAAAAATGGATCAATTCTTTTGGCCAGGGGATCGAACCTTAGGGGATTGATCCCTTCTATCCAAAACATGCCAAGAACCCATTTTGTTTCTATAATTTGTTTTGTTTGGTTCCTAAATGAATTTTGGTAAAATAGAAGGCTGAAAAAATGTTCAATTTGAGATCAAGAGAATTTGGTTCAAGTTAGGCAAACTTTTGTTCAGTCAATTCAAAACTTTTATCAATTCAAGACTAACAGTCAAGAAGGCCAAACTAGATAAATTGAATCAATCTCACTTGTGGCATTATTGGCTCATTCACATTAATGAAACAAGAATCACAAAGTTATATAAGTAATGATACTTTGATCCTTTTGATTATGAATCATATGGAACTTGTGAATCATGCTTGGTTGGAAAGATAAACACAATACTCCTATTTCATTACATTCATTGATGATCATACAAGATATGATTATGTTTATTTAATGAAACACAAGGCTAAATCTTTTGAAAAGTTCAAAGAATTTAGAATGAAGGTTGAAAAGAAAACTAGTAAAAGTATCATGACACTTAGATCTGATCGAGGTGGTGAATACTTAAGCCATAATTTTCCAGGTTATCTAAAAAAGAATAGGATTCTCTTACAATGGACTCCACCTGGAACACCACAACACAATGAAGTTTTCAAAAGGAGAAATAGAACCCTGTTAGACATGGTTCGATCCATGATGAGCAATCCAAGTTTTCCTATATCCTTATGGGGTTATACACTTGAAACAACCACTTACCTTTTAAATATAATTCCATCTAAATTCATTAATAAGACACCATATAAGATCTAGAAAGGTAAAAGACCTAACTTGTTACATATAAAGATTCAGGGATGTGATGCTTATGTGAATTATGCACAAACTAATAAGCTTAGAGCTAGATCGGTTAAGTGTAAATTTGTGGGATATCCAAAGGAAACTATTAGATGTTATTTCTATAACTCTGAGGAACAGAAGGTGCTTGTTTTTAAACATGCTGTCTTCTTAGAAAATGAGTTTATCTTTGAAGAGAATAGTAGGAGTAAAGTAGAACTTGAAGAAATTCAAGAAATACAAATTAACACAAGGATGAAACTTTAGCTAATGGCTAAGGCATTAGATGCTCAACCAAATACTCAAAGCACATAAGAACTCCATAGGTCAAGTAGGACTCGTCAAGCTTTTAAAAGCTATGGATTTCTATGGATAAGGATGAGTTGATCATAAATGATTATCCTACTACCTATTAAGAAGCAATGCTAGACATTGATTTTAAGAAATGGCATAAGGCTATAAAATCTAAAATGGAATCCATGTAAACCAAGTATAGACTTTGGTGGAACCACCTAAAGGGATATAACCTATAAGGTGCAAGTAGGTTTTCAAGAAGAAAATTGACATGAATGGCAATGTGTAAACGTATAAAGCCAAGCCAGTTGCAAAAAGTTATAATAAAAAGCAAGGAGTTGATTTTAATGAAACTTATTCACTGGTAGCCATGTTAAAATCCATTAGGATTATGCTTGCTATTGCCGTATACCATGACATGAGATATGACAAATAGATGTCAAAACGGCTCCTTAATAGGAATTTGCAAGAGGATGTGCACATGACATACCTTAAAGTTTTTTAATCCAAAACAAATGCCAACAAGGTGTGTAAGCTTCAAAGGTCTATCCTATGGACTTACGCAAGCCTCAACGAGTTGGAATATACATTTTGATGAAGTAATTATAGAATTTGGATTCATAAAAATTGTAGATGAACCTTGAGTATACAATAAGACAAGTGGGAGTGCAATCATGTTCATAATGCTATATATGAATGACATATTGCTTATAAGAAATGATATATCCATGTCATAATCTAAAAAAATTTGGTTATCAAAGAATTTATTCATGAAGGATTTGAAAGAAACAACATATGTACTGGGCATAAGGATCCATAGAGATAGATAAAAAAGGTTACTTGGTCTCTCATAGTTCAGATACATAAACATAGTTCTAAAAAGGTTTAGCATGGAAAAATCAAAAAAAGAATTCATGCTAATGTCACATGGTATAAATTTTTCCAAATACATGTCCTAAGACACAAATTGAGAAAGATAGCATGAATAAAGTTCTATATACTTTGGCAATTAGATCTATTATGTATGCAATGCTATGTACAAGGCCTAATATCTCATTTACTTTAAGCATAAAAAGAAGATATCAAGCAAATCTAGGTAAATGTCACTGGAAAGCCATGAAAACAATCCTTAAGTACTTTAAAAGAACTATGAATACATTCCTTGTATATAATGCAATTACACTCATTGTTAAAGGCTATTATGATGCAAGCTTTCAATCTGATAAAGATAATGGCCAATCTTAAAGTGGCTATATTTTTACTTTGAATGGTGGAGTAGTGAGTTGGAAAAATTCTAAACAAAGTACAATTGCAGACTTTGCAATCAAATCGAATACATCTCTGCATCTAAGGCTGCAAAAGAGGTTTTTTGGATTAAGAAGTTTATAATTGAACTAAATGTTATTCCTAGCATTATTGATCCAATAACAATCTATTGTGACAGTAATTAAGCTATTTCTTAAGCCAAGAAACCAATGTCTCATTAAAGATCCAAACATGTATTGAGGCAATATTAAAATTAAATGAGTACCACTAAGGATAACATTGTTGATCATCTTACTAAAGCTATGTCCTAGCAGAAACATGATAAGCATGTATTTAAAGATGTATTAGATACTTGAATAATTGGCTTTAGTACAGGTGGGAGATTGCTGGTATTTGCCCTTCAAGCCGAATCATATTTTGGCTAAGATATTATCATATTTGTAATACTTTGATATTTGATAGCTTATAAAGGTCTTATTTCTTTATCATTGAGCTTGTATACATATATTTCAATAATGTTGCCTATATGATAAAGTCCTCGGAATATAAATAAAGCTTTGCAGGGGAATTACAATTAGATTGTAATTAAAAGATCATAATTGCATAAAAGCTATATCTTCTGACATTGACAAAAGCTATTAAGACTAGCACATGGTTATGCTCTTGCTTATGAAGCAAGCAATCGATCTCATAGGTTGAAGTTTGGGTAAACTTGAGCTAATATGCGGGTGCTTGTTCCAAGAACAAGTTCACTAAACATGACCCGATATGAGAATGCTATGTGGTAGTTCACATAGTGTTTATAGCTACATTCTCATGTGATGGTTATATAAATGATCCTTTGACTTGAGATTACTTATGATCTTATATAATGAATGTTATACTTTGACTTTACTTTACTTATGGTTCTAACCAATGATGCTCTAGTTGAGTGCTGTTAGGTATAACATGAGGCATATGAAAATGCATGAAATAATCAAGATGGGATTCATCACCTTTTGTGATCAAGAGAGTATTTCAACTAGTCTTGATTGAATTAACTTGAGAAATCTTTAGCCAAAGTGAAATAAGAGTTTAGAATTATTTTAAAGTTTATTTGTAAGTTAATCTTAAGGATAAGACTTAACAAGGTTGAACAAAATTGAGTAGACATTAAACTATACTCAATGTTTAAATCGAGATACTATGTGATGAAAGGATATTAATTATACACTAAAACCATTCACGGATTGGTTGTCAAGCCATATTGACTTTTCTTTAGCAATTGAGGGTCATGGAAATAAAGCTAGTGTTGATCATGATTTATAAACATAAGATTGGCTAATTGGAGATTTGGTAAGGAAGATAAAAAGTTTGTTTCATCCATAGCCAAATACTAAGCCTTACAATGCTTGTGTTTCTTTCCAACATGCTAAAGAACCTAATAGGTTACAAAAAATATGATGATTGTGAAAGATTAAAGTTGGTACAAATTAAGTTAGACCTAATTTGATTTTGGTATTATCAAAAATAAAGGAAATAAAAACAAGAGAAAGAGTTTTGCTTGTTCGATACATTCGGTTAACATAGAGTTAGTTGTGGAAATTTGTATTCCTTGTATTAAATTAATGTGGTTGAATGCTTCCCCTTTAAAAAGGAACATCAAACCGCTCCCTCTTGTATGAAAAGAAAAATAGAGAAAAAAAAAAAACCTAAAAGGAAAAGTTTTACTCAAGAAAATACAACAGGTCTTGAAAAAACTTACTAGCTATAGTGTGGCTTTGATTTCTATCAAACCTTATAGAAGGTTCTTTCACAAGAGTTCATGTGGATCACCATTAGAGGTTGAACACTTGGATAGCTTCTTGGCTTGGAATCTATTTGGAAGATCACCAAATTGAACAAAGTGATTTTCAGCATTTAAGGTAAGACTTTTGGTCGAAACTACTCATGCTTGTATATGTATGTTATTTGTATAATCTTATTGATTAATCTTGGTTATAGGGAATTAAAATTTAAAAAATTTCATTGTTTTAACTCTAATAATGATACATAATTCCCTTCAACTTAGTCTATAAATCTCTTTAATTAATCCTTGTGGGATTAACATCTAGACTTTTATAGCCTTTATTATTACTTGTAGGGGATGTGTGCTTGTAGAAATGCCCAATTATGTTTTTAGCGCCATTGTTAGAGATTAGGTGTAAAGAGTCTTAGACTAATATGGTACTTCATCATACTTATCTATAGAATGGTTCACCCTTTAGCTTACATAGCTTTAGTATAGATAGTTTAGACATAGCTATTATATTTTTGTTTAGGTTTTATTTTATTTTTCATGTGGGAGTCCAATTTTTATAAAGTAGTTTAGCACCATGAAGACCATGCTAAGCCTCTAGGTTATTATTTTGATGACTAGCTAGGACCATGGTCTAATGATGAAGACCAAGTTAAAAGAGAGTCGCCCCTTAAAAATTTATTTTAAAAATTAGACTCTTTTAAAAATCAACTAGAGGCCATTAAAGCTAAGATCGATCCTAAGCCTATTCTTGTCTTTAACTTTCCAAGCTAACATGATAATGGTCAAGTGCATAGTGGAGATTACCATAGTGCTATATGTCCATATGATCAGTAATTCCAATCTTACTTAAACACCTACACTACTCAAATTGGGAAGGGTCATTCTAAAACCATGTGGGATATTAATATAGGACATTCCTTTTATTCACCATTTAAGTAAACCTCAACTTATCCTACCGAGCACTCACTTCCACTATACTTCCACCATCTCAATATTCTTCACCACTATTTCAAGTTTCTCTAGTGGCACATTATGTTCTACCACAACAACCTTTTTTTTTCATAACAATACCATTCATATTCACATCCATCTACACCATATTCACCACCACCTCCTACATAAGAAATGACACCATCTTTTGAGGAAATGCTTAATGAATTGCTCCAAACTTAAGAAAACTCTGTGAAAACCAAGAGGTATTCATGAGGACTCTTAGGCAATGTGGTCAAAATGAACATACCATAAATACTTGCCTTTTGGATTCCATGCCCAGGACCATAAAGTCAAAACCTTAATAAGAGGATAAAAAAGAGCATACATTAGGGGATCATTTGAGGAAAGGAGGTTTGATGTTAATTGTCACTTTTCGTATAGCCTGCAAGTGCGTAGATCAAGTAATAAATGGAAGTATTCTAGTATCATTTCCTCAAAGATTATAGATGAAAATTTTTGGTTGCTCTTCAAATATCAATGGTGAAAACCTAAGGTCTTATATCTAAACAATTGGAAATTTAGGGTTTGATGCAAGGCAAAAAAAAACAAAGATTAAAGGCAATGTATAGGTAGAGATCTTGACTTTACCAACTATCATTTAGGAAGTAAAAAAAGGTTGCCAAAGGGTGGATCTAAGAAAACAAGAATTGAAAGCTTGAAACAAAAAAAAAAAAACTTGAGAATGTTGATTGCTTGTAGTCTTTAAGTAAAAATTGCATGAAAAGAACATAAAAGAAAGTGGTAGCTAAATCTTGAAACAAGTAAAAGAGTAATTAAATTAAACTTGCAAAAGAAAAAGAAAGCTTTGCCGAAATAAAAATCAAAAAACAAGATTTGTAACTTGAAAACTAGAAAAGAAAATATCTTGAAAACAATATTTCTTAAATTAAAATAAATGAATTTAAAAAAAAAAGCTTTTATTGGCAAATTTGTCACCTAACTCAACTAAAGAACTAAAAGAAATAAGAACTAAGAACTAAAAGAGAAAAGAGAAGTGAGGAATGGAATGATGGAATGGGATGAATGGCCTTCATATTTATAATGAAGGGTTCGACCAAGGGGGTAGAGATTACAAAATGTATTTTAAAATATAAATTCTAATGGATGAGTGCTTATCCTAATCTTCTTGGAGGTTGGCTAAATATGGTCTTCTTAAGCTTGAGATGCCTTGGCTGAATGGGACTTTGGAGAAGCAATCTTGGCCTTTTGATCAATGCTTGATAAAATCTTAATGAATTTTCCCTTTTTAGATTCGGCTAACACTTGGAATTTCAAAAATAATTTGATTTTTATCTTACAAATTCCTTCCTTTATCAAAACTCTTCATTGGATGTGTTAAAGAGTTCATCATGAGCAAAAACACTATTGGCTGAATGTATCTAGCCTTTATTATGGTGAAAATTGCATGAAAGTGTAATTGGATGAAGTCTTGGTCAAATAGGATAGTGCTTGTAGAGTCCATGCTTTTGCAAATTAATCTTCATTTTTGCATGGCCAAATGTATAGAGTCCTTATGCCACATAATTACTTCATGGCTAAGCAAATGAGTCATACTTGGATCAAAACTTCTCTTTGGCTGAACATGATAGAGTCCAAGTGAGCTTGGATTAGCAAGCAACCCTTATTGGAGTAAAGGTTGCTAAATCATCTTGAGAGAGTGCTTGTGTAATTGAAACTCTATGAATGTGGATTAAGGTGGTTCAACTATGAGTTCCAAGATGGGGCCAAAATTGCTGCTTGTATGCTTGCATATATAGCTTGCATGAAAATGATATCCATGAGCTTAAATCCCTAAAACAATGAAAACAACATAAAAAGCACCAAAAATCATCCAAATTTTAAAATTTAGCACCATTTTTAACATGCAAAAATGCAATATAATTAGGTGCTATAAAACCCCACACTTAAATCTTTGCTTATCCTCAAGCAAAACCTCAAATCAACAAAGCTAAAAGACATTATACGTACTCACAAAGTCAAAATTTACATAAAATTCCTATCATGTGCTACTGTATAATACAAAGCCAAGTATAAACATAGAGTCATAAGAATTTCCTTCAAAAGTAAGCTCTCAATATCTAATGCATATTATAGTTATACATCTACTTAATCTTTAGTTCATGCATATAACTCAAGTAAAAAGAATGCAAAATATTTCATCACATTTCAATTTAAAGATAGAATAGACTTCATACGTTCACCTCTCCACTAATGTTAGACCTACATACTTAACTCAAGATCAAAAAGTCTTTTATGTTTGTAATGTAAGGCTTGGGTTAAGTAGGAAAAAGGAAATTTTAGGCTATGATAGCACCAAATTATTTAGAGATTTTACATGTCAAAATAATGCAAAAAATTTAATTTTTACCTATTTTGGATGCTTTTCATGTCATTTTCATGGCTTTAGTCTTTTTAAGCTCAACATGCATTTTCATGCAAGCCATGCATGTAATCATGCAAAGCTCACATTTAGCCCACTTAATCATGCACAATGCTACCTACATTTGGTCCATATTCAAGCATGCACAAGCTTAATTAGATCCATATCCATTCGACTAAGGTGAATTTGGAAGATAAACATGCTTTTTTGCTTAGCCATGAAGAGTTTCACTCCACCAAGGACACCAACCCATTTGGCCATGTCAAAAATAAAGAGAGGATAATCCAAGCTCCCATGGACACTACATTATTCAACCAAGGAAAGTTCAAAGCCAATCATGATATTTTTGCTTAGCTTTGAAGACTTTGGATTGGAAGAGGACTCCATCACCTTGAAGATTAGGAGTTTGAATAAAATGCAACTTTTCTCTTCTTGAAATCCTATCTTAGCCGAACCTACGAGGGAAGATTGATCAAGATTGCATCACATAAAGATCAAGGGTCATGATCATCACATTCAGCCAAAGCATTATAAGAGTGAAGAGTTTGATTTTTGTATGCAACCTTATAGATTAAGATAGAGCTTTATCTATTAGTTTTTTAATTAAACTCAATCACTTGTAAGGCCTACCCTTTTGGATGAACCTGTGCCTATAAATAGGCAAGGCCATTTGCTTGTTTGATCATCCTATCTTATCTTACTTCTCTTCTCTTTATAGTTTCTTTAGCTTTTAATTCTTTAGTTCTTTTACTAAGGTATTAGCTTAGGTGACAGATTTTGACAATTACCAAACTTTTTCTTTTTAATTCTTTTTCAATCAAGAAGTATTTTTATTCAAAGATCTTTTTCCTTGCTTTCTTGTTTACAAAATCTTACTCTTGTTTCTTTAAATTTTGACACAAGCATTCTATTTAAATTTCAAGATCCAAGTTTTTTGTTTTCTTTACAAGTTCGGCTTACCTCTTCTTACATGTTATTTAATTTTTTTCATGAAATCGTCATTCACTTTAAAGGCAATTCAGCAATCTTGACTTCTTGTTCTAGAATCCTCACTTATTGTTTTAATTAATCTATGGTTTTAGTCTTGTACTTCCCAAGTGACAACTAGTGAGGTTAAGATCCCTGCCATACATCACCTTTAATTTTTAATTAATCCATGTCTATTTAAACCCTCTAACCCTAAAATCCTACAAATTCATTTGTTTATATATAAGATCTCAGCTTTTCACCTTTGGTACTTGTGACCTACCTAACATTACATTCTATAATCCCTAAAGAGATTATACTTGGAATATTTCAATTTATGACTTGATCTATGCACTTGCAGGCTCTACACAAAAAGTAGCAATTAGGTTAAAAAACCTTAAGCCTACTTTCTTTGAATTTCTTGGACTTTGAACATGTGGGAGCTCTTTTTGACTTGCAAGCATCATTTTATTCTTTTGTATTTATAGCTTTTTTTGTGTGAAATATAGCCATTTTTTTACTTTTGTTAGGCTTTGCCTTTTCTTTTGCCCTTTTTTTTCTTTCATTTATTCCTTGCGCCTCCATTCCTTCCAAAATCATAAACATGTCTATAATGTATAAGTAAACATAATGGGTTAGGTCAAACAAAAGAAAGGATAATAGTAATCAAAGAAAAAGCTTATTGGTTTATTATATATCTAACTAAATAAATAAATAAAAGATTAATATAATAGGCTTAAGGTAAAGGTACTAAGGATGTATCATAACAATGTGGCTTCAAAAAGGCTCAATAGTCCAAAAAACCACCTAAATCATCTCTTAACTCAAATATTGTCTAGGATTTGGCCTTAAGGGCTGTGTAGGTGAATTCTATAGCACTTATTCATATCTTTAAATCTCATGCAAATCCACATTTTGTAAACTTCCACAAAAATCATAGCATTTCATACAAAGAGAATATAAACATATGCATAATAATCATATCCAATGAAAAACATGGTTAAGAATTCATTTTAAGTTCCATTACATTTATAATTAAACCTCATATCATACTTTAGTCATTCTTGGAAGACATATACAACTTCAACTAAGTGTGCATCATAATGAAATCTAGCAACTCAATTTGGTTTGAATGCAAAAATGGAATCGCAATTTTCAAAAATCAATTCACAAAGTATTCTTTTTTCCCCCATACTTAAATTAAATATATCAAAACAAAAAACAAGGAAGAAAAATAATACTCTCCAAATTTACTTAAAGGCCAAATCTTTACTCTTATGAGGCATCCTCTTTGTTTCACTTCATCCCCACACAAACAACTCAAACAAAAACACCAAAACATCTATATCCTAAAAAAATAAAGAAAACATAAACCATGAAAATAAAATTTGGGTTTTTCCCAAATAGCACTACTTTTGGTCAAGCTTGACCATACCTTTTTCTATTGGGTTGCATGATTACCCCACATTTAACACTAGTATCCACCCATTTAATGATCTTTCTGTTTACCACATTTTCATTAACAAGTTCTAAATGGCAATAGGGCTCAATTATTATGGCTAGATCTCTTACCTTTAACAATGTCTTCATTACTATCAAACTACAATATGTGGGCACTGGTTTTAGTACCAATGAAAAACATACAACTATGGAAACTACAAGGTTGGTTTCAAAGACTAAGGGTTCCTCCATGGTCAGTTTAATAAGAATAATTGGCATGTTTTCATCCTTTTTCTTAGGCTTAATAAAGGGTGTTTTTAAAGGTATTGGCAAAATTTTTACCAAACCACCTTCAACAATAGGTTTCTCTACCTTATTTAGTTTCAAATCATGATCTTTATAAGGTTAGGGAATTGGTAAGTGCAGACTGTAAGGCACAATTTAATGGGACCATTGCTATACTTTTTTAGAATGTTAGATCTTAGACCTGATTATGCCTTTATTGTATTAGGATGATCTTTCACCTTCACTACTTTATCATCTTCTCTCCAAAGAGTGTTAGCATCACAATAGGCACCTCATCTTTTTGCTCTTCTTTGGTCGTTTTCTTTTCTTGGGAGTTTAGATCTTTCTCAATTTCATACATTTCCCCATAATTATCTTCCACCTTAGATTTTATACTTACTAAGAGTGCTTTTGCAACTAGAAAGAGTTCTTTATCTTTTCTTATAGAATTCATATATTCATCCTTATCCTCTTATGGATCTTTATCTTGATCTTCTTTCTCTTCAAGTACTTTTACCAAACTGGGTAGGTTCAATGCCATAAGCTCATCTATTAGATCTTTATCATCATCATAAAAAAAACTCTTCTTCCTTATAGGAGTACATATTGTTTAATGCTTCCTTACCTTATTTCTTAGGTTTGACTCGATATTGCTAGACAAGGTTCCTAATGGGTGATTGGCTATACTTTTAGCTTGTTGAAATATTTTGGTTTGCAAGTTCTCAATGTATACAACTTGCCTTTTGATTGTTGCATTGTTGGATTACATCACTTGGGTCAGTATCTCCACATTTAACTTTTTTTCTTGAGGTGGATTATATGGTAAAGGAAAGTATTATTGAGATAAGGGGTTCATAAGGTAAGTTAAGGTATATATAGATGATGGCTCTTGATTGCTTCCTCATGCATAATTAGGATGATCCTCTCAATCTTAAGTGTAGGTGTTTGAATAAAAATTGAGTTGGTTTTCTTGACACCTATCACTATAGTATTGTCCCTCATAATCATAACCATTATAATATGTACTTTAAAATGACTAAACATGTATAAGATTACACTTTCATTCGAGAGCATTTACTTGTTCAGCTAATGATGCAAGTTGTATGGATATGGTTACAAATGGGTCTTCGTCATACCTTTCAAAAGTGCTCCACGATTGAGAAGTTTGTAATGGTGGTTGGATATAGGAATCATCAAAACCTGGCTTGACACAATCCTCAAAGGTTTTGGCTTTATTACAATAGAAGTTTGACATAATAGAAAAAGACAAAGAGAACATATTTAGAGCAAATAAAAATAAAAAGTGCTTAGATTACAAGAGTTTAGCAAATTCCTATTGATATTGAGAACACCACTATAATCCCCAACAACGGCACCAAAAACTTGATTACTACTTTTTATATAGTTTGGACGTGCACAAATCAAATAATAAATGGAGGTGTTCTAGTATCGTCTTTTCAAGGATTATAGATTAAAATGTTAGGTTGCTTTTCAAGTACCAATGGTGAAAACCTAAGGTCTTATATCTAAATAATTGGAAATTTAAGGTTTGAAGCAAGGTAAAGAAAATAAAGATTAAAGGCAATGTGTAGGTAGAGATCTTTACTTAACCAAATGTCATTTGGAAAGTAAAAGAAGATTGCCAAAGACTGGATCTATGAAAACAAAAATTGAAAGCTTGAAAATAAAAAAAACTTCATAATGTTGATTGCTTGTAGTTTTGAAATAAAGATTGCATGAAAAGAACTTAAAGGACATAAAAGAAAATGGTAGTTGAATCTTACAACAAATAAAAGAGTAATTGAATTAAACTTGCAAAAGAAAAAGAAAGCTTTGCCAAAATAGAAATTGAAAAACAAAATTTGTAACTTGAAACAAGAAAAGAAAATATCTTGAAAACAATACTTCTTGAATTAAAATAAAAAAATTTAAAGAACATAAGCTTTTTTTATTGGGAAATATGTCACCTAGCCAACAACTCAACTAAAGAACTAAAAAAAAAAAAAACTAAGAACTAAAAGAGAAAAGAAAAGTGAGGAATGAGATAATGGAATTGTGTGAATGGCCTCCCTATTTATAATGGAAGGTTCGGCCAAGGGTGTAAAGAGTATCAGATGTATTTTCAAATTCAAAATTTAATGGATGAATGCTTATCGTAATCTTCTTGGAACTTGGCCAAATATGGTCTTCTTAAGCTTAAGATGCCTTGGCCAAATGGAACTTTGGAGATGCAATCTTTGCCCTTTGATCATTGCTTGATAAATCTTGATGAATTTTCCCCTCTTAAATTCAGCTAATGCTTGGAATTTCAAAAATAATTTGATTTTTCTTCAACTATCTTGATATTTATCTTGTAAATTACTTCTTTTATCAAAACTCTTCATTGGATGAGCTAAAGAGTCCATCATGAGCAAAAACACTATTGGCTGAATGTATCTAGCCTTTATTATTATGAAATTGCTTGAAGGTTTGATTGGATAGAGTCTTGGTCAAATAGGATAGTGCTTGTAGAGTCCATGCTTTTGAAAATTAATCTTCCTCTATGCATGGCCGAATGTATAAGGTCTTTATGCCACACAATTGCTTCATGGCTAAGTAAAAGAGTTATGCTTGGATAAAAACTTCTCTTTGGCCAAACATGATGGAGTCCAAGTGAGCTTGGATTAGCAAGCAACCCTTATTGGAATAGAGGTGGTCGAATACATCATGAGAGAGTCTTTATGTAATTGAAACTCTATGAATATGGATCAAGGTGGTTCTACTATGAGTTCAAGATTAAGCCAAAATTGCTCCTTGTATGCTTGTATGCATGGCTTGTATGAAAATGATATCCATAAGCTTGAATCCCTATAATCATGAAAAAAACATAAAAGGCATAAAAAAAATCATCCAAATTTTAAAATTTAACATAATTTTTAACATGTAAAAACACTATCTAATAAGGTATTATTAGATGTGGATTGGTGATGATGAAAAGCCTATTATGGTGAATTTACCAAATTTTGTAAAAGTTGTAGAGAAAGAAATAGTGGAGGTTGAGGATAAGCATATGGCTAGGAAAGTTGATGATAAAGGATCATTTAGGGAAGTTGAGAAAGAAGATAGTATCTAAGAAAAAATTGAGCTTGATATTCCACTCACTTTTTTTTTCAAGTTCCTTATTGATCACGTACTTGATTGTTAGGAAAGGCATGAGGTGGATAAATGTGTTGATAAGGCAAGCCTATTAGCTAAATCATCAAGCCTTTAGACACATTCCTTCTTAAATCTAGTATCAAGCTTAAGAATAAAGAGGAACTCATTAGGAATGAACTTACTTGTCTAATAGCCTTTCTATTTCATGATTCTATGCTTGAAGCTATAGACACCTCGCTTTTAAAACTTTCTTTAAATAGATCATCCAAGAAGAAAAAGGTGAGTGAAAATAATTTTGGAAATGATGTCTCAATTCCCTACATTAATTTGTAAGATCTTAGTATTGGTCTTAATTGAAAAGGCAGTGAACCTCATAGTATACCCATGTATTTTTCTTTATGCTTTGAAAATCCACTAGATGATGATTTGCAAATGATGTGGTTGAAAACCCACTTTTTTACAACTTTCATGAGCCAAGTGAAAAGGATAAGGATGTAATAAAGGAAACTTTGAAAGAAAAGTCAAAAGTTGATAATATAGAGGATTTGGATGATGATGATATAGAAAGATTCTCTACTTGTTTAGAAATTTTCCCTACCTTTACTTTTCAACATGATACCTTTGACTTCTCATTCTTTATACCCATTCAACTTATACCATTCATGGAAAAAATTTTCATTATAAAGCTGAAACCTATATTCTCCATGATGGTGCCAAATTCATTGGTGCTAAAGTTAATGACCCCTTTTATTAGTCCATATTGCAATATGCTTAAATTAATCGTAGTGGTGGACTATGATTCTACCTTTAAGCACCAAGGTCATTCAAAGCTTACCATTACATACTTGGTGCTATGGAAGAGAATGAAATAGGTAGATTTAGGAACAAAATGTAGTATGTTTCTCTAACACCAATGAAAGTCAAGCTTTTAACATAAAGGGATGCGCTGCTTGGAAGGCAACCCAAGTTTTACTTTACTTGTTGTTTGTTTTTATTCATGTTTGTATATAGATGTTGTTTCTTTTTGTTGATCTTACATTTGCTCATTTGGTTATATTAATTAGTTTTTTTTTGTTCTTTTTTTCTTTCAATTATGCTTTTCTTTACATAATAATATAGTTCTTTGTGTAGTTATTTTTTTTTATAGGTTGAATAAAAGCAAGAAAGGTTGTACTAGTTCAACCAAAGTTAGATAGAAGATTCAACCACGCCTCTATGTTGATAGGGAAGTTTCCTTATTCCTCTCTTTTGTGCTTTATTTCTTAATGCTTACATATTGAGGACAGTGTGTTGTTTAAGTTTGGGGGTATGGGAAAATTGTTCAAATTTTTTGCAAATTTTTTTTAATATTCCTTGAGTTTTGCCTTGAAATTAAACTTTACTTGTTCTAGCTTGAATCATTAGTATGCTTTTTTTACTTAGTTTTTCATGAAGCCAATGGTAGGTAGAGATTGAGAATAAATATAGCTTTAGGAAAAGATTGAATGTTGTGTGAAATATGAGATGATGCTTATGTTAAGTGACTTCTTGAGTATGAGTTTTCATTTGTGAGTTAATACTTTGATCATTGAATTGGATTTTTTATCTAGTGATTGATTATGTGAACATGAAATATTTTTTTCATTGGTTTTTAAAGTTGTGTTTCATGTTCTAGAATTTGTTTTCATCATATCTCAAAGTGAAATCCTAGAGGATACATGATTAGGGAAATGATATAGGCCATCTTTAGATTAATTAAGCCTTTCAAGCTAACCTTGATATAATTTTTCCATAGTCACCTCATTTAAGCTTAATGATAAATTTTCTTTGTTTTGAAACCACATTACAAACCAAGCCTTTGATTTGGTATTTCCTATCTTTTTGGTCTATTACCCTATATGCATTAGGACATTCATGCATAATTTGTGAGCTATGCATTGCTAGGGAGGAAAAGTGGAGCTTGGGAAAAGAATGAAAAAACAAAAAGAAAGAAAAAAATTCCATAAGAGAAAAAAAAACTGTGAAAACGAAAAGAAAAATAAAAGGAAGAACAAAAATAATAAAGTGGTAAAAAGCAAAGAAAAAGAAAGATAGTGGGCAAAAACAAAGTTCAAGGGTGATGCTTTATATAAGCTTTACCTTTCTTACCTTGAGAGCTCAATAATGAATGATCCTAGACTAATTAATGCATCGTTAGGGTACTTAAGCCTAAAATGTCTTTTATCATACCTTGACCCTAGCCTTACATTTCAAGCTTATGGAAGTCCTAAATGATCCTTGGTCATGTGTTTATCTACATTAGTAGAGAGAGTTGTGATAAGCAAACATATGAAACTTGAGCACATTTCATTAATCTTTGTTATTGAATTTTTATGTTTTGCATAACATGACAAGATTACATGCAAGGATTTGTGAAAGGTATTGCTTGCTTTTGGGAACCATAGTTAGGAATAAGCTTAGCCTAGGTTGATTATTGTATATTAGCATATGCTCATGATTTTGCTTTAGTTATATCCATTAGTCAATCCATGAGGCATTCATGTTCAATGAAGCACTAAAAGTAATTGATGGTTCTAGCTCAATCTTGTTTTGCTTGAAGACAAGCAGAAGCTTAAGTTTAGGGGTTTAATTGCATTAAAATTTAAGCATTTTCTTACTCATTTTTAGTGCAATTTCTTTTGAATTTTAACTTGATCCTTGAGAATTTTTGCAAAAGTACTCCTAAATGCACAAATGTTCAAGGTATATGCAAAATGAGGAATTTTAGAGATTTTGGAGGATTTTTGGTGCAAAAAGTAAGAAAAGGCCACAACTAGTGTGCTTGTGCTATCTTGCCACTTATGGCAGTTTTCTTAACCCTTTCTTTTATGATTTCTTTAGCTTAATTGAACTTCATGGAACCTTATTTCAAGTCTTAATTCTCATATCTCTTATTTGGAAATGACATTTTTAGCTCATTAGTGCATTATTACCTTTGTAGCATTTTTACAAGTGCTTGAAAGGTAATAGGTGCATTAGTGTAGTTGGAAGTTATTTTTGGATTTGTAATTTTCCAAAACTTTTTCAAAGATTATAAAGCATAACTTGTTCATTTAATGGTCTGAAGTTTGGCAGCAAAATGAAAGAACAAATTGCTGTAATTATAGCCAAAATTAAGGAGCAAAAATGCAACAATGATCGTGGATGCTAGTATCACGTGATGAAGGCAATTTGATGCCATTCTTGGATATTCAAAGAGGACCAATTGGAGCTGGTGAGTTGAACATTGAAAGGCTTCCTATTGGTTATAATGTTTACTTATTTGAACTCAAAGGATCATGAAAAGAAGGCTTGAAGGAAATGGAGGATAATGTAGCTGAACAAGTAAGCAAAGGATTAAAGGAAGGGATGAAGAAGGATCTAGAAAGCTTCCAGTTACTTAGATATTTTTTTCTACATTTTTAGAGGTTGAAGCACCTCCCATTTGTCTATAAATAGGAGAGTGTGGCCGGTCATAAGGGAGAAGTAACTTAGTTTTACATTTTACTTTCCTTGTAATTTATTTTCTTTTCTCCCCAAATAGTTTCTTCCTTGTTCATTTAAAGGGCTATTTAGGGAGAAATTTGCCTTTACTTTCTTGCACAATTTACTTTTCTTGCTTTAATTTTCAATGCATTTTTAGATTTCTTCAACAGCATTTCAAGATTATTAAGTTTTAGTGTTCAATTTAAATTGACTTCAAGTGTTCTTCAAATCTGTTTGGCTATCATATTCTTGACCTCTTGCAATGTTTTGATCGGTTCTTGATCAAATCTGCTTGTTTTAAGCCAAAATGTTTTCCTTAGATTCCTAACTCATAAATCTTTAAATCTAGAAAAAGTCTTATTCAAATTTCATCCACAAATTCTATATCTAATTGCTTATTTTCTTAATGCCTACAAGTGCACAAATCATATTCAAGTGATAACAGTAAGTGAAATAGAGTATCATTCCCACGAGGATTATACAATAAAAATGTTAGGTTGATTCAAGTACCAAAGTTGATAAACTAAACCTTTATACATAAACTAATTAAACTCAATTTGAATTGCAATAAAAATAAATAAGAACATAAAAGAAAGATTGTTTAGGCCTAGATCTACTTAACCAATTATTACTTGGTAAGTATTAGGGTTGGCCAAATATAACTAGACCTTAAAATAAAGAATTGAAATAAATTGAGCATAAAACAAAACTTATAAAGAAAGTAAATAGCGTTGCTTGATTGAAACCAAAAAGAATAGGAAAGAGATTACCAAAACTTTTATATAATAAATCAAGAAGCAAACTAAATGTAGAAAAGAAATGTTGCTTTGAGAAAACTAGATCTTGAATAATACTTATATTAAAAGAAGAATTTAGAAAACAATTTTAGTTGTGGCAAATTTGTCACCTTAGCCAAATTATAAAAAGAACTAAAGAAACTAAAAAGAAGAAAGAAAGAATAGAATGTAAAGTGTGGGATGATGGAAACAAGAACTATTTTCCCCTTTTATAGCGATGGGTTCAGCTAAAAGGGTAAATACAAGTTCAAAGTTTTAATCCTATCAAAACTCTAAAGATTAAAGTTATCTTGATCTCTAAAGAAGGTGGCCAAATTTGGTCACTTGGTTCTTAAATCATCTTGGCCGATCATGCTACCTTAGGAACATATCTTACACTTAGGATCTTGGAGTGCTTCATCTTGATCTTGTTTCTTGGTATATTCAGCTAAGCCTATAATCTAGGACTGGTTATTTGTTTCTTATCCAATCTCTTGATAATTATCATGCATAATCCTTCTTGAATCATAACTTTTTAAATGGTGATCAAAAGAGCCATTCTTGAGCAAAACTTCCATGTTTGAATGTCATAGTGTCCTTATTTGCTTGAAACTCTTCAAATATCACACATGGACATGAACTTTTCTTGAACATGATGTAGCTGAATCCATCTAGGTGTCTTTGTGGCCTCATAACTCTTATTTGAAGTCCAATTTAGTAGTTCTACTCCAAGTCAAATTCCATTCCATCATTACATTCTTACCTTAAAATTACCAAGATAGTGCTTGTCATGATCTTGTATCATTTCTTGCACGAAAATTATAAAAATCCTACTCGAAGTAGAAAAACCTAAAGATGAAGAAAATTAGCATTAAATGCACCAAATTCAATCAAATTTAAAAATTTTTCAACTTAATTGAACTTGTAAATCACTATATATTTAAGTATTATTACACACCCACACTTAAGTCTTTACTTGTCATCAAGCAAATTTCTCAAATCAACATCACTAAACTTCAATATACAAACTTACAAAGTCAAAATTTCACAACTTTCATTTATGCACTTTTGCATAATACAAAGTTAATTACAAATATAACCTCACAAGAAAGACATCCAAAGGGTAAGATCTTAATATCTTATAATTTCCAAGCATATGAATTACTCCGTCTCCAATCCATACATATAATTTAAGGAAAAGGAATGCAAAATATATCATCACATATAAACTCAAAGATAGAATAAACTTCATATGTTTACTTTCCCCTTCCCTTTCCACTAATATTAGACTTACATACTTGACTCAAGTTCAAAAGGTCTTTATGGCTTGTAATGTAAGGCTTGGGTCAAGGTAGGAAAAAGGAAATTTAGGCTCAATAACCCTTTGCTTACTGTCTTGGAATTTTTTGGACTAAAAATTGAAAATTTGAGAACTTTTGATTCATTTTCAAGACTTTGAAGCATTTTTTTATTCTTTTTTGGAAATTTTTTTTATTAAGCCATTTTTGGCTTTTTATTTGGGCTTTGCCTAACTTTTCTTTATTATTTTTTTTTTCATTCCTTTCACCTCCTTTCCTCCTAAATAAGTCCATAATAATTGTAAGTACATTGGGTTAGGAGTAAAACAATAAAAAAGGATAATAATAATAAAAAAAAAACCTTTTGGGCTTATTATTGTGGCTAAAATAAACAAAGAAAAAGATGTCTATAAGGCTAAAAAATAAGGTACTAGGGATGTGTCATTCAAAGGTTGGCTTGAAAAGGCTCAAATTGTCTAACGAAATGCCTAGATCACTTCTTAAGTCAAGTACAATTTAGAATTTCGAATCAAGGGTTGAGTAGGTAAATTCTAAAGTAATATTCTTTCTTCAAATTTCTTTGCAACTTAACATCTCATAAACTTTCTACTATGATTTATGCATATCATAGATCAAGAATAAAACATAGACATAGAAATCATTTTCCAAAGAAAAGCATACTCGTGAACTTATTTCATGCTTCATTACATTCATACCTATCCTCATATCATACTTGAATTATTCTTGAAAATTTAACAAAAAATCAACTAAGCTTGCATAATAAAGAAATTGGTATACCAATTCAATTTGAATCATAAAGCAAAAATGGGTAAAAATTTTTGAAAACATGTTTAGCTCAAAAAGCATTCTTTTCCACCACTTTTACAATAAGCATTACTTTAAACAAAGCAAAAAAAAAAAAAAATTTCCTAAATTTGCTTCAAGGCTAAATTTTCTTGTGTTCTTCATGAGGCTTAACATTCCATCATTTTCCTACAAAAACACTTAAAACACAAAAACAAATCAAAGCATTCCTATCCTAAAAATAAACAAAAATAAAGAAAACAAATGCATTAACCATTAAAGTGAAACTTGGGTTGCTTCTCAAGTAATGTTAGTTTTTCTAAAGCTTAACCATACCTTTTTTCAAAATGGATTATGTGATTACCCCACATTTAACACTAGAATCTATCCATTTAATGATCTTTCTTCTCATCACATTATCTATAATAAATTCTAAGTGGTGAATAGAGAACGTATGTCCTACCCCAAGCAATTTCTTCATTAAAGTGCTAACTGTAATTGGGTAGGTAGGCACTAGTTGTAGTACTAGTGAAAGAGGTACAATCATAAAAAATATAGGGTTAGTCTCTAAGTCTAGAGGTTCTTCCATGGTTTGTTTAATTTGGGTGAGTAAATTGTCTTCCTTTTTCTTTTACTTAATGATGGGTGTTTTTAAAAGTTCAAGCATGTTTTCAACTGAGCATCCCTCAACAACAACCACCTTATTCAATTCCAAATCATCTTGTATTTGATCTTTATAGGGTTGAGGAAATGATATGGATGGGATAATAGGCTCAAACTTATCTTCGATAAAAGTAATGTTATATCTTTTTTGAGGTTCAGATCCTAAAATTGATTCCTCATCCTCAAAATCTACCACTTTGACAAATGTTGGTATATTAATCATAGTAGGCTCCTCATCATCTTTCTCTTCTTTAGGATATTTTTCAATCTCATACTCTTCTTGTAGTTCCTTATCAATAGGTTGTATACTTTTAAGCATTGCTTTTCTCACTTGCATTAGCATCTTTCCCTCTTCAATCAAATCCTAAATGTACTCCTTGAGATCTTCTTCTTAAATATATTCTTTATCTTCCCATATAGTGTTAAATTTGATATTACTAGGAAAGGTCTTTTGAAAACATGTGCTAAGGGCAATTGCTAACTGTTGACCTTTCTTTTCAAGGTTTTTAAGAGAAGCTTGGCTTTGAAACATGGTGACAATTTGATCTTGGAGCATTTAGGAGGAAGGTTTCTTTTCTTGGGGTGGGGAAAAATATTGTATAGAGGAATGGTATTGTGGTTGTGGAAAGTAAATAAGATTAGGAGGGGTATATAGGGATGTTGAGCTAAAAGACTACTCTTAACTATTTTTCCATGAGTAAAATGGATGACTCTCCCAACCTTGAGTGTAGTTGTTTCAATAATAGTTGGATTGGTTATCTTGACACCAAGCATTATAGTATTTTCCCCTATAACCATGACAATTATAAAATATGCTCTGAACTGATTGAACATTTCTAAGATTATGCTTTCTTTCAAGAGCATCAACCCTTTCAGCTAATGAGGCTAACTAGGAGGTTATGCTAATGAATGGGTCTTCATCATACCTTTCAATAGTGCACCATGATCTAGGGTTTTGGAATGGTAGTTGGTAGGGGTGTAAGGGAATAGAGTTTTCGACGAACCTTTCATGAACATGTTCAGTTTCTATTCATTTATGTTCGTTTACTAAGCTTAACAAACGATCTTGAACACCATTTGTACATTTGTTTATTAAATGAACTGAACATGACAACTGCCTATTCGTTTATTTATGCTCACGAACAAGTTCATTTACGGTTTGTTTAAAGCTTGTTCATTTATTGTTTGTTTACTTGATAATAATAATAATAAGCTAATAACAATATTATAAAAAATTTTGGAAGGGATTATTGAAGGCATTTTTGGCCAAAAACGCCTTCAATAATCCCTTCCAAAATTTTTTGTATGGTATATTGAAGGCATTTTTAGCCAAAAATGCCTTCAATAATCCCTTCCAAAATTTTTTGTATAGATTATTGAAGGAGTTTTTGGACAAGAATGCCTTCAATAATCCCCTCGTAAAAATTTGGAGGAGATTATTGAAGGCATTTTTGGTCAAAAATGCATTCAATAATCCCTCTCAAAATTTTTTGTATGGATTATTGAAGATGTTTTTAGACCAAAATGACTTCAATAATCCATACAAAAAATTTATTGAGAGGATTAGTGAAGGTGTTTTTTGGACCAAAATGCCTTCAATAATTTCCTCGTAAAAATTTGAAAGGGATTATTGAAAGCATTTTTGGATAAAAATGAATCCAACATAAACGAACATGAACATCCTATTATTTAAATGAACCAAGCTTGAACACAATTAACAAATTTCTTACCAAACATGAACTGAACTCAAACAGCTCTAAAATAAATGAATAAATCATGAACATATGTTCGATTCATTTATAGTCGTAGTGGTTGGATGTGGAATAATCAAACAATGGCTTAGCATAGTCCCTAAATGTTCTAGCCTCATTGTAATAAAGATCTAACATAACAGAAAAGAAAAAGAGAACACATTAGAGCAAGTAAAAGTAAAAAGTGTTTAGATTACAAAGGAGTCAAAAATCATTATTGATAGTGAATCGAACACCGCTATAATCATCAACAACAGTGTCAATCAAGCAATCAAGTAATACTTGATTATTTATTTTCTTAATGCCTGTAAGTGCACATATCGTAATCAAGTAATAATAGTGAGTGAAGTAAAGTATCGTTCCCACAAGGATTATAGAATTAAAATGTTGGGTGGTTCAAGTACCAAAGTTGATAAACTAAACCTTTATGTCTAAACTAAAGAAAATTGATTTGAATTGAAATAAAAATAAACAAGAACATAAAAAGAAAGATTGCATAGGCCTAAATCTATTTAACCAACTATCACTTGGCAAGTATTAGGGTTGGCCGGCTATAACTAGAACTTAAAATAAAGAATTGAAACAAATGAAGCATAAAACAAAACTTATAAAGAAAATAAATAAGATTACTTCATTGAAAACAAAAAAGAATAGGAAAGATATTGTTGAAACTTGTAAACAATAAATCAGGATTTAAACTAATACTAGAAAATAAAAATTGCTTTGAGAAAATTAGATCTTGAATAATACTTGTATTGAAAAAAGAATTTAGAAAACAATTTTAGTTGTAGCTAATCTATCCCCTTAGCTAAACTATAAAAAGAACTAAAGAAAGCTATGAACCAAAGAAACTGAAAAGAAGAAGAAAGGCATAGAATGTTAAGTGTAGGATGATGGAAACAAAAACTAGCCTTCCCTTTTATATAGGTGGGTTTGCCTAAAAGGATAAATGCAAGCTCAAGGTTTTAATCCTATTAAAACTCTAAAGATTAAAGTTATCTTGATCTCTGAAGAAGGTGGCCGAATGTGGTCTCTTGCTTCTTGAATCATCTTGGCCCATCATGTTACCTTAGGAACTCATATTAGATGTAGGATCATAGAGTGCTTCATCTTGATCTTTTTTTTCAGCATATTTGGTTAAGCTTACAATCTAATACTAGGTATTTGCTTCTCATCCAATCTCTTGATAATTATCATGCATAATCTTTTTGGAATCATAACTCTTTGAATGGTGATAAAAAAAGTCATTCTTGAACAAAAACTCTTATGGCTAAATGTCATAGTGTCCTTATTTCCTTAAAACTCTTCAAGTATCACACATAGGCATGAACTCTTCTAGAACATGAGGTAGCCAAATCCATCTAGATGTCTTCATAGCCTCATAAGTCTTATTTGAAGTCAAATTTGGTAGTTCTACTTCAAAGCAAATTCCATTCCATCATTACATGCTTCTTTTAAAATTACAAGGATAATGCTTGTCTTGATCTTGCATCATTTCTTGCATAAAAATGATAGAAATCCTACTCCAAGTAAAAAAACCTAAGGATAAAGAAAATAAACATTAAATGTACCTAATTCAATCAAATTTTTAAATTTTACACTTAACTAAACTTGTAAATCATATATATTTAAGTGTTATCAAGATCTAGCTCTAAAGTTTTGGTTAAACTTAGTTGGCAAAGTTGAATTTTGAATGAATGACAACATATCAAGGAACTTCTCTCTTTCTTGTAGTTTGGTTTGCAATTTTTACAATTTATACTCTTCAATCTATGTGTTTCTTGTTAATTCTCATTTAATTGCATTTAAATTCATGTTTTTACCTACTGTTTGGATGATTTCCTTTGCAAGTGCTCTATTTTTCTAGTTTTTTTATTCGGTTGGAATTATAGTTCAATGAACTAGAATTTTCATTGTTTGATGATATTTCTTTATTGATTCATGTTATAAACTTGTAGATTTAGGTTGTGTTAGCTCAATTTGAGTTCATTCTATTTAGAGGATTGTATATCTAATTTTTCTTTCAACAATTGTTAGTTTTCAAATTCACTTGCAATTTTCAATTTTCAAGTTTTATTTAGATTTTGCAATTTTCTTTTATTGCTTGTTCTTTAATTTTGTTTTTATCTTAGTTCATTCACTGATCTTGCAATTTTCATATTAAGTTCATTTGAATTGAGTAGCTTAGATTAAATTCTGCTATTGAACTTTTGATTTTTCAAGCTTTGCATACTATTTTTAGTTTTGCTTGTTCAAGTGACTTTGCATTTCCATTCTTCAATCCTTGTTTCAACTTTGTTTTCATCTTTAGCTAAGCTACTATTCTTGTTAATTTTTGGTTTGCTTTGACTAATTCTTGAATACTTTTAGAAATTTCTTTAGTTAGAAGTTGAAGTTACTTAGAGTTAGTTAAGGTTAGTTATTTTGGTTATGTTCACTTCATTACTATTTTTGTTAAACTTTCTACTTGCCATTTTCAATTCTTAGATTAGATTTCCATTTTAATTCATGCTTAGTTCATTACCTTTTATTTAGCTACTACTTTCGTAATATCTTTTACTTACTTGAGAACATGGAATGTTTTGCAAAATTATCCATAAGAGTATCAATATGAGGTAATGAAAAGTTATCTTTTGGACTACCCTTGTTCAAATCTCGATAATGGACACACATCTGAACCATTCCATTTTTTAGGAATTGAAACTATATTTGCCACACATTAAAGATATTTGGCCATTTCTAAGAAAATTTCAACAAATTTCTTTTTCACGTCTTCATTGATTTTCAGCAACATTTCTTGCTTCATATGCCTCAACTTTTGTTATACTAGCTTACATTCTGATTTTAGAGGTAATCTATGCTCTACAATTTCAGCATGAAGCCCTATATATCCTAATATGACCATGAAACACATCCATATATTCATAGTGTAAACCCTCTAATCTTTGCCTACCAACTGAAAAAAGTGAAGGACCAATTTTAACTTTTTTTTGTTTTAAAAATCTCTCAAATTTATCATCTTTGTAATTTCTTGATAGGGTTCAATTGTCCTTTTTTTTTTTTATTAATCTCAATAAATCATAAGGCAAGGTATAGTCATTTGAGTCATTTTCATTATCAAGTTCCAATTTGAATTGGATTTTCAAAATTGAACCCTAGATTATTATCATCATTATCTTCATTATTTTGAAACCTGAATGTGAGTAAAATTGAAAGTATATTGGCAAAGTGTATTGAAATGAAAGAAATGGTAAACAAAATTGAAAAATGAAATGAAAATGCATTTTTCCTAATCTTTTATTAAAATTATAATAAATAACCCATACATAAAAGATCTTTTTAATGCCATTAGCAAAAACAATTAAGGGTTCAATTCACTACATTACTTTTTAGAAGATTCAAGGATAAATGGCAGCTTTATCATCTTTCAATTTTTTAATTCCTAACCTGAAGGACATGGATACACTAATTGATCTTAATTTTGACCCTAATTACTTCTCCATCTATCATTTGAATAGAAAGGTCAATGAAAACTTCTTTCATACTTATTATAAACTTATCAATAGCAGCTTTTAACATGTCAGGATGGATAGATCTTCTTGATCAAAAAGTATCATAAAGGTAAGGGATATCCAACTTTTTTTACTTTGGTTCACATCCTTCAAAGCTAACCATTCTTTTCTTTCTCTTGGCTTCCATCACCTTTTTCTTGTCTAACCTCATTAGTTTGTATCCCAAGGCAAACTTCTCTTTGTTATTAACTATCGAAGAGAATACAATTTAAAACCCTCTACCCATATAAGCAACATTAACTAGCTCAAAAGCTCTATATGAGCATTTGATAGCCTAATCTATGACCTTTATATATGGAGTGGAAATTAGCTTGGATACAAGCAAATCTTTTTCACCAAATACATACATAAGATGATCATTTACAATAAATTTAAATTTCTAGCGTAGTAAGGATGGCATAACACCTACCATATGAATCCATAGCCTTTTTAATAGATAACTGTATGATGGTCAGATATCCATCGCTTGAAATTTGATATCAAATGTACCGGGGCCAATTTACAATGGTATCTTAATTTTTCCTACCATTTTTCTTTGAGCCCTGTCAAAGGCTCATACTACCATCTGGCATGACATTGATTGAAAAGCCATCTTAAATGTGAATTTTTGTCATGGTATGAGTCCTGCACTTAGTGGTGATGTGAAAAGCCTTAGTACTTGATAATTTTATTTTTTTTGTTGAATTATCATGGTACTTTATTGACTAATTATGCCATTAACTTGATTGATATTTGTTCGAATCTTAGTAATTTAACTTAATTTTCACCTAACATGTTTTAATTGTCTCATATGTAGGTTATTTAAATGGTTAAGGAAACAAGGTGATTTAGCAAACTAAGGGCCATGTTAAACAAGCTAACTTCCACAATTACATGAAGTTTAATCAAAGTTATAGCCTTGAACCATTGTGCGTGGTTGCATGAAGTTGGAAATCATGATAAACCAATCTTTGTCTTTTTTTGAAATGGTTAGACACATTGCAAACTTGGTACCCGAGTGATGCACATGAAGCCACAAGAAAGTAGGTTGCACTAGAGGTTGAGAATTAAGTTAGCTTGCAAAAGAAAGTAACCAGTTGTCTACTAACTACTACATACACCAAAACCTCTCTAAGAAGCTACCACACTAGCTATTATGCTAGCTGAGTAGTGTATGATGATTGGTCATGAAAAGAACATAAAAATCCTTATTTAAAAGACCTCAATTGATGCTAAAATAGAAGCTACTAGCCGTATTGCAAGGTGTCACGAGCTAGATCTAATTTTGCCTCTCTTAGTTGTCACATCAAGTGTACCAGTTGATTGCTACTTTTTATATCACCTATAAGTGCACAAATTGCATTAAGTAATAGTAGTGAGTGAGTAAAGTATCATTTCCATGAGGATTATATAATTTAATGGCTAGATGTAAATCAAGTCCCAAAGTTGATAATTTATTATCTTTATATCTAAACAATTAGAAAAATTAGTAGATTGCAAATAAAAGTAAAATAGTGAAATAGAAGAAATTGTAAAGAGCAACTATATATATAAGCCAAGAAACAACAAACCAATTGTCACTTGATAGATCTTAAGATTGGTCGAATATACTTGTAAACTAAGAGAACTAAAAGCTTGTAAAAAGAAAGATTGATTGCTAATTGCATAAAAGAGAGATTGAAAAATATTAAAAGCAAGATTGTTACTGAAATAAATTTAAGAATGCTTTAAAGAAAAAAGATCTTGAATATAAAGAATTATTGTATTAAAAGAAAGAATTGAGAAAACACTTTGTTATGACTAGTCTGTCACCTTAACCAAACTAAGTAAACTATGGAAAACTTGGAGAAAAATTAAAACTAAAATGAAAAAAATAGAGAGAAGAGAATTAAGTTTTGTGGGATATGAGATGAGATGTGTTAAAAGAGAAGAGAGTCTCCCTAATTATAGAGGTAGGTTTGGCCAAAGGGGATTGGGATTACAAAGTCCTATTGTAAATCAAACTCCAAGAAGATTAGGCTTTATCTTGATCTTGAAGTGGTATGGCCAAACATGTATTGTTCAATTGTAGAGTGCCTTAGCTGAAAGGATTGTCTTAGGTTGATCTTGATCATACATGGTCATGTTATTCATCATCTTACAATCTTGATTAGGAGTTTTTGCTAGCATGATTATCTAAGACAATGTAGTTGCTTTAATCATAAACTCTTAAGATAAATCTCTAAAAGTCCTTCTTGAATATAAATTCTAGCCTTTATCTCTTGAATGGTGTTTTTCTTGGATAAAAACTCTTCTAGGATAATCAAAAAGTCCTCTTTTAATAAGATTTCATCTTGGCTGAATGTATGTAGGAGTCCTTGTCTAAGTAAGATTCTTTCATAACCAAATGCTTGTAGGATTCCTATTACAAGTTAGATTCAGCTACACTCCTGTCTTGTATTGGCCGAATATTAAATGGATTAGGATTGGTCTAATCTTGCATGTAACTACATGGCCTTACATGGCATTCACATGGTTTTCATGTCCTATATGCATTCAACTTAAATATCAAGAAATCACACATTCAATGCACCAAATTCAAGCAAATTTTTAAAAATTTCAAACTAAATGGACTTGTAAAACACTATAAATTTTACTATTATCACATCCTATATCCATTCAACCTAAAGATCGAGAAATCACACATTAAACGCACCAAATTCAAGCAAATTTTTAAAAATCTCAAACTAAATGGACTTGTAAAACATTATAAATTTTACTATTATCACAAGTACAATTAACAAGAACACTGTTGGTTACTGCCACTTTGGCAATTAACATGGCTCTATCTTGCATTGCCATTAGTCACTAAAAGACCCAAGCAAATACTATATTTTAGCGTAAAAGAAGGAAAGAAGAGTTGACCATCCATGCATGAAGAAGACAAAACAATAATTGAAATGTATTACCCCTTTTAGAAAATAATGATGTTGGTTGCTAATTTTTATGGTTGCTTTAATGCCGATGTGGCCACCAAATACATGATGATTGGCCATCGTTTATGACATGGAATAGAGCTACTCACTTGAAGAAAATTAGTAGCACAATCATGATTTCTTTTAGTAGTTTAAAACTTTTTAAATGAGTTGGAATGCTACCCTTTGCTACTGTCATAAGTTACACCATTTATGCTGCAATAAGCTATCATAAATTAATAATGAGTTTGTAATCTATATGGCATTAAGCATCAAGTGTACTGGCTGAGAATCATTGCACATTCCAAGCTCAAAAATTAGTTACTAGCTTCTTCAATTACTACCTATTGTCTGCCCTTAGCATTGCCACTCACATTCATGATTTTAAACCACTAAAAGCTTTTTTTAAGTGCTACCACCTAGCTACTTACTTGAAAAAGAGATAACTACATTTTATAGGATTATAAGTTCATTTATTCTAGCTAGGAGAATGACTGAGCACTTGAATGATACAACAACATCAAGTTATGATTTTCAACATATGAACACTCTCTGAATGGAAATGAAAGTTGAAGGTGCTAACACAGCATCTTAGAGCCAATTGATTAGCTTCCAAAGACATAGGAGTAGACTATAAAGAGAACATTTTATAGTAGCATGAGTGAACCCTTAGTTGCCTTCCTTTGAGGGCATTTTTCTTGATCTTTTTCACGCCTAAAAACCAATAGCCCCATGGCTAACCAATTTTAAGGTTTTTAGATTAGTTTTTTTTTTCTTTGCTTCATTGTTGACAACCATTTTCATGTCTTTTTTACTTGTTTTTCTTGTAGCAATTCCCATTTTGATTGTAAAGTTTAAGTCTTTTTATATTTCCATGCAAAGCTTTCATTTTCTATTTAAGTCTCTACTTTCTTTTTCAGCTTTTATTCAAGTTCAATTTTCTAGCCATTTGAGCCTATTTTCTTTGAGTTCTCAATTGCCAAATTTTAGTTTGTTTTCTCTATTTTGTTGCTAAATGTCTTGTTAGGTTTTCAAGCTTTAAAACTTTATTTTCCTTATGCAATCTTTTCCATTTTAGTTTTACCTATTTTTCAACTCTAATTTGTAATCTGGTTTTCCTTCATTTTTCTTGTTTTTCATTACTATTGGGGCTTGAAAAGGATAATTCAAGGTTGTTATTAGGTTGTGGAATCACTTTGAAGGCACCTTGTCACTTGAATCAATTATTTTGAATTTTTATTTGATTTATTTTCCTAATTATGCTTGTTGCCATTTAATTTCTGTTTTAGTTTCTTAAATCAGTTTATTAAGCATGCTTATTAAATTGCCTGGTTGCTATGGTTTGTATGTTAGTATTACTTTAGAGTCATTTGAAACCTTCTATTTTAATGCTTTAAAGTTCATGCCACGTATATATTTTTGCATTGTACTTACTATCATTTTAAATGTTCATTCTAGTTTTAATTTTCTTACTTTTAATTTCTTGTTAAATAGCTTTTATAATTTTGTTGGTTTTAATTTTTTGTTTATTAATATCATTTCAATTAGATATATTTTATTTGTTTTCTTGCATTTTACCTTGTGATTATAGTATAGGCCGAAAATCATGTAGTCCATCAGGGTTTATTTTTCATGTATCTTCTGTATTACTCACTTCCATGCATTGCTATTTTAGGTTATTTAGATTTTCATGTCATATAGGTTAGTTAAGTATAGTTAAATTCATGTTTTATTAGTTTAGATTTCATGCACAATTTGATTTGATGCCTTTTAGTTTCATGTTATTAGGTTAGATTTTGATTTAAGGTTTTGTCTTTAGTTTATAACAATTTTCCACTTTTAATAAGTTTAATTTTAGTAACATTCCTATTTTAATAAGTCTAGGTTTAATTTGTTTACCTTCGTAATTAGAAGAATTTAGATAAACTTAATTTAGTTAATATAGGTTTAATTTAGTAATTTCTCCAATTTTTTCATAAAACTTAATATAGCTCAGGTGCCTAATTTTGGTATTTAACTCAAGATTAATCACAAATTCAATCCCTATGAAGACGATACTCGATATTTCTTATTTTATTACTTATAGAACATGTCCACTTGGAGTAGACTATGAAAAATCATATTAGTACTTCCTCTACTTTCTAGAGGAATCTCATCATCATAAAGGCTATGTAATTTGCAATAGCCAATTTTTCAACCAGGTGATTGACATTTTTAACAGATATATTATGCGATACATAAGCTTGATTTAAAACCTTAAGCAAGGCATTATGATAAGGCTCTAAACTCAATAGTAGTGATGATAGTAATATTCTGACTGGCATTTTGTTAAGTTGCTCAACTACACTATATTCACCATTCTTAATTAGCTTGAGAAATTCATAAGCCTTATTCTCCAAAATAGGCTATTAATACTCTACCTCAAGAGTTAGAACGGGATTATTCTTTCTTCATCCTCCTTCTTTTTCTTCAATTTTTGTTTTTTTTCTTTTCTAGCCTATTTCAACATTCGGGAGTATAACACCTTCCACTTTATGTCATGCTCTTTACATCATTTATGTTTGTAGTATCTAGCTTGCTTTCTTTATTTTAATCACCTTGAACTATAAGATAACAATCATACTTCTATGGAACCACCTTTTTAATCTTGTAAGAGAAAGGAATGGGGCACATAAAATGTGACAACTAGCTTTTGAGCAAGATTTTCTATCATTAGGCCTAACTTTTTTTCATAAAAAATGATCACTAGCTTAGGGATCAAAACTAAAGTCATGTCTTGTGTGAATTTGTTAACCACTGTACTAACCCAATTCTCATTCTACTTTTCATAAATTTCAATATGAGAGAAATCCATCAACTTTTACAATTCATGTCAAAACTGATCATGATTCTAGATAGAATGTCCTACACCTCCTTTATGGTACTTGAAAGCATGACTTATTCATATTTTTTGTAATAGGTGTATGGCTTTGCAGGTCAAAACATATTCACTTTGAATAAAGCATCACATACCTAAGGTAATGAGGTTTTAACTTTATCCACTCTTTACTTGAAATAACAAGTTTTGCCATCACTTAAAGCATTAATGGTAACCCTAATATGGTTTGACAATAGGTTTTCACTTACATTAGGCACCTCTTTTTTCAAAGCTCACCAATCAAGCTTTGATCAAGTTTTGTACCTTGCATTTCAAGGTAGTACAATTTTCAGTAGAATAGCTATCATTGCTATAATGATAGTCATATTGAGCGTTAGGGCCTTACCATTTGGGATAGGGTGGTTTCAAAAGTTCTAAGTGGATAGGTGTTATCAAGTGTCTTTTAACTAATTATGGGTACAATTCTATGTAAGACATGGCAATTAGATCAAAGGTAACTTCTTGGATTCCTTGTGGTCCTTTTAAGCCATTTGTTTGGTTGGTTCTTGGAACTGGTTTAAGGGAAAATGTGCTGTTAGGATTAGGCATGTATATGGGTGGTCAGAATGAGGGTTGAAAAGATGACTGCAGCATGTGCTAGTAAGGATAGGAATAGATTCTATAGTGTTTGTAGTAGGATAAGGAGTTTGATACATTAACTAGGGATAATAGGCAAAGTTTTTGAATTGCTGCCTACCATTACTTACAACTTGAGCTTCATTTTTTTTTCGGTGCACCACCTTTATTTGCACTAGATGTTTCTCCCCTATCAAGCTTTCCATGTTTAATGGCATTTTGTATTATCTCTCTAGAGATCACCATGTTAGCAAAATTTTTGGAAGCATTACTAATCATCCATTCATAGTAAAGGGCCTTCAAGGTATTGACAAATAGGACAATAGTCTCTTTCTTAATAAAAGGTATTGAACTTGAATAGCAGCATCTCTCCACCTCTTGGCATACTCTTTAAAGCTTTTAGTAGCTTTTTTTTCATGTTTTGTAAAGACAATCAATCAAAAGCCAAGTTTATGATGTACCAATATTGAGTAATGAATGCCCTTACTAATTCTTTCCATGATTAGATGTGAGTTCTATCAAGCTAAACATATCACTTAGTAGCAAAACTTGTTAGACTATCTTTAAAAACTTGAATCATAAGCTTCTCATCACAAGTATATATAGCCATCTTGTGATAATAAATGGTGACATGAGTCATAAGGTAATCGGTCCCATCATATTTTCCAAACTTTAAGACCTTAAATTTAGGTGAGATCACCACATCAAGGACCAAACACCATTCAAATGCATCCATGGACCCATAGAATTTCATTCCTACAACAGCTTGAAGTCTCTCTTCTAATAGATTTATCTTTTCAGTAGATGAGTGTTCTACTCCTTTAGAGGTATTTATTTTTTATTTTTCATGTTCTTTGGAATCATCCAAATCAAGAACTTGAATAGGATCAAATGCTTTCTCACTAAAGGTAAGATTTGTATAAGTTTGGAACGATCCTTGGAGAGTTATAGATAACATTCCTGGATATGCATATAGATATTTTCAAAAGAAAAAAAAGATGTTGCCTTTATGCCTCTTGAGAAGTTTGGGCCTCGTATAGGCTATGCCCATAAGGATATAAGGGGTCTACAACATCTTGGGAAGGGCAATCTAGCGATGTAGTAGTTTACTTATAGCCTTTCCTTTATTCATCTTATTAAGCATTTCCATAATCTTTTCCCACTCCCCATTGATTTGTATTTGGGCCTTTTCAACCTTTTCAATTTGGTTAGCCTGTTCCTACTCCATAAGCATTGCTTGAGTGAAAGTGTTATTCAATAAAATTATGAAAAAGAATTATTTTTAGTGTTTAAATATTTGATTTTTGCTTAGTTCTTAGCTAAATAAGGTTTTTTTTTTTTACTCGTAATTGGTTTAATTTTTTTGTTTTGTAGGAAATCTTGAATGAAATATTGAATCTTGAAGAATCTTGATCAATCTTGGATGATTTTTGATGCATTAGAATTAATATTGAAATGTTCTTGATATGTTTTTGGTGATTTTTAAATTTCTTGGAAATTTTAGAGAGAAAGAGAGGAAATGTGTTTAGTATTGGTTTTGTCAAATTTAGGGATGATGGAATTACTCAATCTTGATGAAAATTTGAGAAAATTCATGCAATAATCAAGCTAGATATGTTCAATCATAATAGAGGATAGAATTGAAATTTCAAGTGAATGCAAATCCATGGTAACTTATGTAGGTGTAGATGCATGGGATTAGTAATGGATGAAATGGCAGCAAATCTTTTTTTATTGGTTAAGAAAGATGACTTAGAGGCTTATGTGGCATGATAAGGTGTAAATTCTACTTACATTAGAAATGACTAAACAACCTTTGATTTTTCTTACTTGGATTTGAAATTCCTATTTCTACTTGGAGTACAAATTGCATGATATAAAAAAAATAGCAAGAGGGACGGCTAAGCAAGTCTTTTTGTCAAAGAAAAACTCTAAAATTTTTCCAAGAAAGAAGGGCCAAGTCGTGAAAGCATGAAGAGGTTTAAAAGCATGCAAGTTGAAGTTCTTTCTAGAAGGGTAGTACACCTTAAAACTAAACTAAGTTTTTATTCTTTAAAGAATTTGATTTTTCCTTCTTTTCTTCCATTCAGAAAGTTGATACATGATAAGAAAATAAATTGCTAGAAGCTATTTATCACCTAGAAGACAAGGTATGGTCTGGAAAAATTTTGGTGAAGAGTTTTATTTCAGTTCAACTAGAGAAGCATTCTTTGATTTAAGAATTCTAGTTTAACCGAACCTATGAGTTGTCAATTAGAGTCCATTGCAACCAAACACTTCTTGGGGTCCTTTGACTATAAATACTTACTTTTAGGTTTTAGAAAAAAGAGAGTAAGTGGTTGGGGTGACAAACCAATCCATAGTTTCTCCTTGTTTTCTTTTAAGTGTTCTTTGTTCTTTAAATTTTTTGTTCTTTCAATTTTAGTTTAAGTAACTTTCTTTTTAATTTTCAATTCAATAAAGTTTTATCTTGAGCATATTTCAATTTGATTTCTAGTAGAATTAAATTATGGTTTGTGATTTTTAATAAAACAGTTTCAGTTTTATGATTCTTGGTTTATTGTTTATTGTGCTATTAGGTGTTGGTTAAATTCTAATTGCATACTTGCTTAAAATTGGTTTAATAGCTATGGTTTACCTATTGTTTTTATTTAGTAGATTATTGATTGAATTTTTAGCTCTTTATACAAGCATTCAGTTATTATTATTAGGTTTAGATTTAGTTCATATTAACTCTAATTTGCATGGTTTGCATGTTTAAGGTTTCAATTAGTTGAAATACATAACTTGTTACATGAAAGTTTTGGTTTGTATATTTTATCTTTCAAAAAAATTTTGGTTAGTTTATTAGGGATTGATTTTTAATTGCTTAATTGTATTTTAGATCTCATTATATATTCGATTTTTTCTAATATTGGTTATTGAATGCATCTTTGCATTTTCTACATGTGTTTAAGTTTAATTGAAGTAATCACAGTTTCAGTTTTCATAAATTAGTTTAATTTGGATTTGGATTTAATTTGTTTAAATCTTATTGCATCTTGATAGGTTAATCTAAGTTCAATAATAGTTTGTTTGCATGTTTGAAATGTTAATTAGGGTTAGTTAAACCTTAATCCTTTGCTGTTTAAGTTAGTTGTCTTTAATTTGGGTTGGTATGCTTAAATTCATCAGTTTTGCATGTGATTGAGTTTATTTAGCTTAGATTATATTCAGTTTATAGATAATTAGTCTATATTGCATCAGTTTTGTTGATTAGAGGTAATTTAGTTTCTATTTAATCTTATTTACATTTTTTTTTATTTTAGTTTTGTTTAATGGTATCTTGTCTCTTTTAATTCTTTTTGGTTTACATTAGTTAGGTTTAGTTTATAGTATTGCATGTTTTAAGTTTAATTGCATAATTTAGATTTGTTTTGCATATCTTATTTGAATTCTTCAAGTATAAGGAAGGGTGTGATAATTTCGATACTTGTTATACTCATATTTTCAATCTCCATGGGAATGATCTTAATTTACTATTTGTACGTTTTATGCGCATGCAGAATCTCAATTAAGTTTTTGGCACCATTGCCAAGGATTGGTGAAGTAGTTTCAATATTGATACCAATCATCTTTCTTGCAGCTAGGAGTTTATTTATTTATTTTTTTTGTTTTAATCTATTTTGATTCTTGTTTATTTGTATGCTAAGAGCTAAGAGTTCTACTTTAGTGCCCTTAAATAAGGAAATAGAAAGAACTTTTAAAAGGATTAAGAAGGCTAAAAGTAAGCAACTCTTGACCCATCTATGGTTAAACAACAACAAGATAATTAAAGAACACTTAGTGACTACATTATCCCTTAGTTAGATGGTTTTTAACCAAGCATAAGTAAGCCAGCCATTCAATCCAATAATTGGTAATTGAAGCCTTCCATCGTTTATATAATTCAAAATTCTATTTAATTATGTATGTTACCCGGTCATAACCCCAATTTAATTTAACTAATTATCTACAAATTTGTGATACTTTTAAACAAAATGGTGTTACTAATGTTGCCATAAGACTAAGATTGTTTCCTTTTTCTCTCAAGAATAAAGCAAAGAGTTGGCTTGTTTCTCTTCTTCATAGATCAATCATTAAATGGGATGGCCCAGTGCAAAAATTTTGGCAAGATTTTTTCCTCCTAAATTAGCCAATATAAGCAATGATATCACTTTTTTTGAACAATTTGAAGTTGAATCTTTAGTTGATGCATGGCAGAGATATAAAGAGCCAATAAAGAGATGCCCACACCATGGTATGCCCAAGTGGTTACAAGTGCAAATCTTTTATAATAGGCTGGTGAGGCAAGCTAGAACAATTATTAATATTGCTACCGGTGGGGTTTTAATGAGTAAGTCTATAGATAAGGCTTACAAAGATGGCTATGAATAACTATGAATGGGCCAAAGAAAATCAGCTGGGGTTTATGAACTTAATGCACTTATTATCCTTACTTCTTAAGTGTTTGCCTTAACTAAAAAGATTGAAAATCCAGGAACCAACCCTTTACCTAGCCCAGTCAATGCCATCCAAAGCCCATTTATTTTATGTGAAAATTATGGGGGGAATTATAATCTAGATAGGTGTCCCATTAGAGTAGAGCCTGTTCAATATGTTGCTCACCCAAAATGATAATTCAATCCTTACTCTAATATCTATAACCAAGGTTGGAATCATCATCCTAATTTTTCTTAGGAAAATAACCAAGGGCAAGCTTTTAATTATTATCCTAGACCAATAAACCCACCTGGTTTCTATTAATCACCACCATAATAATACCATCTACCTCTCCTACCCTAAGAAAAAAACCTTTCTTAAAAGAGATGTTCACCTAATTCTTCAAAGCCAAATAGCTTTCATTAAAAATCTTGAGGTACAAATGGGTTAACTTGCTAATGCCATTAATAGCTAGCCCAAGAAACCTTACCTAGTACCATTAAGCAAAATCTAAAAAGATAAGGTAAGGAGCAAGTCAATTGTATTCTCACCCTAGAGAAAGAGCAGAATAAGATTGTGGGAGAGGATAATTTTGTTGAGATAGATTGCATATAGGAGGAATTAATTGAAAAGGATCCTAGCGAGAATGAGCTTGAAGAAGAAGGACCAATAGTGGAGGTCGAACCAGCTGTTAAAGTTGTTAAAAGAGAAAAAGTCAAAATTAAAGACGAGGCAAGAAAAGTTAAAGATCAATTGAAATTTACTCCAAGGATGTCTACAAGTAAAGGGTTGCAATTCATTCTTATGCAAACTATCAAAAGCCCACTTTGGATGAGTTGCTTTGTGAATTGGAGAAAGTTTCACTTATTGATGAGTGTAGCATCATACTTCAAAGGAATTTACCAAAAGAGCTTAATGATCCAAGGAGTTTTTCTCTTCCTTATTCTATTGGTGCTATTTCCTTTGAAAGAGCTTTATGAGATCTTAAAGCAAGTGTTAATTTGATGCCATTGTCTAGTTTTAGAAAATTAGGAATTAGGAAGTTAAGGCCATCAAGCACTTATTTGAAGTTTATTGATAATTCTACCAAGTACCTTATGGGAGTGGTAGAAACTATGCTTACAAAAATGTATAAGTGTGTATTCCCAGTAGATTTTATTGTAACGGATATAGCTAATGATGAAACATTCCTATTATCTTAGAAAGGTCATTTTTAGCCACATCTAGTGCTTTAATAGATGATCATAAAACAAAGTTGACCGTGAGGTTTCAAAATAGTGAAATTGTTTTTAAATTTGACAACCATGATGTGGTTAAAAATGGTGTGAAGAATAATGCAAGGTTGGTTAAGGAGGAAACATTAAGGCCGAAACCAAGGCCAACCTCTAAAGGTCTAGCAAAGAAAAAGCATAAGTCCATAAATTATCTTATAGGTGGTAAATTTTGATTAATTAAAAAGTTTTAGTAGGAATTAGTCAAGCTTGACTATAATTAGCGATGCTTAGGAGGCAACCCAAGTTTTAATTTTTGATTTCCATATTTAAATTTAGTTTATTATTTTGGTTTGCTTAGGAATAGGTAATGCTTGGTTTTATTTTTTTATTTTTTTTTGTAGGAAAAGAACAAAAAGCTAGGACAAGGTGTGGCAATTGGAAGAATTCCTACAAATTTTAGATTCAAATTTTAAGACCTAAGAGACTATCTCTCTTTTTTTTATGCTTTATTTCCACACATTGAGGACAATGTATTATTTAAGTTGGGGGAAAAGAATTTTAAGCAAAAGTTTTTATTCAATCTTTTGAAATATTTTTTTTTTTTAGCTTAATATATCATGCTTAGAATCAGTATATTGCTTCTTTTGATTATTTTCTCATAATCCAAGGATAGTAACTTTGATTAACTTTAAATATAGCGTATTAGAAAAGAATGAATGTAGTAAAAGTATGAGATAATTTCTAGAATATGTTTCTTTTTAATTGTAAGATTTCTACATTTTTAAACACTTAGTCATGATCATTGAGATGTATGTATGTTTAGTTAAAGCTTATATAGATATGGGACTGCATTGATCTTTTAAAGTTATGTTCTAATTTTAAATTTTGTTTGAGCATTTCTTGAGGTGAAATCATAGATCACACTTAACTAGGGAGGTGATTTAGGCCATTTTTGGATCGTTTGAGTTTTTAATCATATATATGTTTATCCATAGTTACCCCTTTTGAGCCTAATATATATATATATATATATATCTTCTTTCTTTGTTTTAACCTACAAGGAAATAGCTACCCTTTGATGTATTATCTTTATCTTTCTACCTTACCCTATGTTTATATGGATTAATTAAAGGTAAATATAAGAGCTATGTTACATTAAGATAGAATGGTGGAGTTTGAGGTTGAAACAAAAGATTGTGCAATTTTGTTTTAAACAAAGAAAAAAGAAAAGCTAAAATAGCTTTCAAAGAAAGAAAAAAAAAAGGTAACAAGAAAGAAAACCATGGTCAAACATGAAAACAGCAAGTAAACATACAATTCAATAAGAAGTTGTTGTTTGATAAGAAAAGAAAGAAAAAGAAAAAAGAATTTAAGTTTAGGGGTGTATATAATTTTCTTAAAAGTTCTTTTATCAAAAGTAAAATATCATAAGTAATGCATGTTTTTGTTATGAGCATAAATTTTCCTTTATCCTACCTGGCTTGACATTACAAGCTTAATAAAGACCTATTGATCACTGGTTAAGTGTGGCAACATTAGTGCAAAAAGTATGTGAAAAGTAAACCTATGAAATATGTGCATGCTTTGAGGTGATGTGTTGATTTCATGTTTGAATAACTTTAATTGAATATCTTGCATTGATATGAGATAAATTATTCACACACACACACACACACACAAATTTACAATTGGAAAGGAGCTACTTTTGAAAGAATCTTATGTTGAATCTATGCTTATGATTTTCTCTAAGTTATGCTTATTATGCAATTTTTGAAGACTTAGGAAAATCTTATCGTTGGAAGTTTATATGATTTCTAGCATGTTGTTTTCTATCTAGCATAGTTTCATTTTATCGGAGGACTAGCAAATTTTCAAGTTTGGGAGTTTGATAATTTTATGAAATAAAGTTATTTTCAATGCTTAAATGGTTGAATTTTGCTTAGTTCTTAGCTCAATAAGGCTCCTTTTACTCCCAATAAGTTTTATTTTCTATTTTGTAGGAAATTTTGAATAAAAGATTGAATCGTCTTGAATCTTGAAGAATCTTGATAATTCTTGATCAATCTTGGACGATTATTGATGCATTAGAATGAATCCTAGAATGTTCTTGATACGTTCTTCGTGATTATTGAATTTCTTGGAAATCTTGGAAACAAAAAGTGGAAATGTATTCAAGATTGGTTTTTTCAAATTTAGGGAGGATGAAATTACTCAATCTTGATGAAAAGTTAAGAAAATTCATGTAAGAATCAAGCTAGGCATATTTGGTCATAATGGAGGGTAGAATTGTAATTTTAAGTGAATACAAGTCCATGGTAGCTTATGCAGGTGCACATGTATGGGATTACTAATGGATGACATGGCAACAAGTCTTTTCTTATTGGTTAAAAAAGATCACTTTGAGGCTTATGTGGCATGAAGAGGAGTCTATTATGTTTACATTGGAAAAGACTAAACAACCCTTGATTTTTCCTACTTAGATTTGGAATTCCTATTTCCACTTGGAGTATGAATTGCAAATATAAAAGAAACATTAAGAAAGGCAGCAAAGTAAGTCTTTTCATTGAAGAAAAACTCTAAAATTTCTCCAAGAAAAAAGGGCCAAGTCGTGAAAGCATGAAGAGGTGAAAGAGCATGCATGTTGAAGTTCTTTCTAAAAGGTTAGTACACCTTAAAACTATACCAAGTTTCTTTTCTTTAAAGAATTTGGTTTTTCTTTCTTTTTTTCTATTCAAGAAGTTGATACATGATAAGAAAAAAAGTTGCTAGAAGCTATTTATCATTTAGAAAACAAGGTATGGTCTAGTAAAGTTCTAGTGAAGCATTTTATTTCAATTCAATTAGAAAAGCATTCTTTTATTCGAGAATTCAAGTTCAACTGAACCTATAAGCTGCCAATTAGAGTCTATTCTAGTCAAACACTTCTTGGAGTCCTTTGTCTATAAATACTTACTTTTAGGTCTTAGAAAAAAGGGTATAAGTGGTTGGGGTGACAAACCAATCCATAGTTTCTTCATGTTTTCTTTTAAGCTTTCTTTGTTCTTTCAATTTTTGTTCTTTCAATTTTAGTTTAAGCAACTTTCTTTCTAAGTTTTCAATTCAATAATGTTTTATCTTAGGCATTTTTCAATTTGATTTCTAGTAGAATTAAATTGTAGCTTGTGATTTTTAATAAAATAGTTTCGGTTTTATGATTCTTGGTTTATAGTTTATTGTACTATTGGTTGTTGCTTAAATTTTAATTGCATGCTTGCTTAATAATGGTTTAATAGTTACAATTTACCTAATATTTTTATGTTAGATTCTTAATTGATTGTTTAGATCTTTATACAAGCATTTAGTTATTGATATTAGGTTTAGATTTAGTTCTTATTAACTCCAATTTGCATAATTTACATGCTTAAGGTTTCAATCAGTTGAATTGCATGATTATTGCATGAAAGTTTTGGTTTGCATATTTTATCTTTCAAAACAGTTTTGGTTGGTTTATTTTGGATTGATTTTCAATTGCTTAATTATATTTTGGATCTCATTATATATTCGATTATTGCTAATATTAGTTATTGAATGCATCTTTGCATATTTTGCATTTGTTTAAGTTTAATTGAAGTAATCACAGTTTTGGTTTTCATAAATTAGTTTAATTTTGATTTTGATTTGTTTTGTTTAAATCTTATTGCATGTTCTTAGGTTAATTTAAGTTTAATAATAGTTTGTTTGAATGTTTAAAAAGTTATTTAGGGTTAATTAAAGCTCAATCCTTTGTTGTTTATGTTAGTTGTGCTTAATTTGGGTTGGTATGTTTAAATTCATTAGTTTTTCATGTGATTTATACTTGTTTGCATGTGATTGAGTTTATTTAGCTTAAATCACATTCGGTTTATGCATAATTAGTCTATAATGCTTTCGATTTTGTTGATTAGGGGTAGTTTAGTTTTGATTTAATCTTATTTACATTGCTTGATTTTAGTTTTGTTTAATGGTATCATGTTTCTTTTAATTATTTTCGGTTTACATTAGCTACGTTTAGTTTATAGTATTGCATGTTTTAAGTTTAATTGCATAATTTAAATTTTTTTTTGCATGAATTCTATAAGTATAAGTAAGGGTGAGACAATTCTGATACTTGTTACACTTATATTTTCAATCTCTATGGCAACAATCTTAATTTACTACTTGTACAATTTATGCGCTATATACACCTAATTTTGTCTGGATAGATTTCAACAATTGTAAGACTCTTAAAATCCAACCTGATTCAAATCTAACATTTTTGAAATTTTAACAAGTTTTTAAAATCAAAATTTTGACTAATTTGATTTAAATGCCCTAGGGTCAAACTTGGCAAACCTAGTAAAAAAAGTCAAACTTGATCAAGATGGATCAAAATTGGTCAAATATGATTGAACTTGGATCAATTTTCTAAAATTTGAAATCAAATGTGGATAGTAGGGCTTGGAATTGATATCTGTGATTTTATTCCACCAAAAACTTTGATTGTACTTCGAGAAGGGTAAAATTATCGAAATACCCTTTAGGGGTATTTTTGTAATTTGATCTTCTTGAAGTTTGATTTTCATTAAAACTTTCAAATTGTATTTAAATATTATTTTATGATTTTTTTTATGCATAAAAAACCCTGATCACACCCCATGATGTGAAATTACCAAAATACCCTTAAAGCTATTTTCATAATTTGACCTTTTTGAGGTCAGTTTCTAGCAAAACACTCTAAATAATGGTTTTATACTATTTCATAATTTTTGATATATTAAAAACCTTGATCACACTTCAAAAGATATAAAATTAGGAATATACCCTTAGGGACATTTTCGTAATTTGACCTTCTAGTGGTCAATTTTTCACAAAACGCTTTAGATCATAATTTTATATTATTTCATATTTTTTGGTGCATTAAAACCTTGATCGCATCTCAAAATGTGTGAAATTATTAAAATGCCCTTAAAAGATATTTTTACAATTTGACATTCCCAAGGTCGACTTCCCATTAAAACTTTCAAATCATAATTCTATATTATTTTAGGATTTTTGATGCTTTCAAATCACAAAAATGAAAAAGGGATCATGGTTTTTCAAAAAAAATTGCATAAAAGGTGAAAACTTTCTAATAAAAGGGTAAAATGGTCTTTTCACATGGTTCCAGCAGCATTAGAAATATAAACTTTGACATGAACATTCTAAGCCATGGGATGATCTTAAAAAACTTATTCCAATGGTGAAATGTAGCTCCTTGAAAAAATAAACAAGGGAGAAAGGATGGCCATTAGATGAATCTTTGATCAAAGGTGAAAATTCACTTGCATGGGATATTTTTCTCACCATTTGTAAGTTGAAAAAGAAGGCTACTGGAAATTAGCTGGGATAAAAGAGAAAAAAAGGATGAAAAAAGGAAATTTTGGGAGAAGCTTTGGAAGGTATAAATCTATCTTTACTCCCTTGCATTTTCATAATAGTTTCTATGTTTTTCCATGTTAATTTTCTTTGATTTTAATAATTTTTCAAAGAGGAACAACCCTCTCCATGGTTGTTTTCGTCCATAATTCCTAGCTTGCATAAAAAATTCAACTAACTAATCAATAGTTTGTATTTGAAACAAAAGGGATCAAGAAATAGAAAAATTCCACCATTAAATCCCTTTTGTATCAAATGGCTAAATGTTGCTCTTTATGGTGTTGGTTCAAGCATAAATCTAATGCCTATGAATGTTTTTATGTAGCTAGGTTCTGGAAAGTTGAAACCTTTCAATTCAACATTAAGTTTGCTTATCAATCTACTAAGTTACCATAGGGGATGCTGAAGAATGTTTTGGTAAAAGTTGGAAAATATTCTTTCCCTATGGATTTTGTTATCTTAGACATAGAGGATGATGAGGCTTCATTACTCTTAGGAAGACCTTTCTTATTCACTACTAAGGCCTTGATAGACATGTTTGAGGCTAGCATTACCTTTAGGTTTAGACACAATAAGTTGCAATTTGTATTTATAGGGTATGGTGTGATAAGAGATAAAGAAAAAGCTAGTGCAATAAAGGTAATGGAAACCCTCAAAGAGTCTAACCTATTAAATAAGCTTCCTAACCCTCTAAAACACTTAGTAAACCCTAGCTCCAGCCATGTCAACCTCTCAAAATATAAAAGCATAGCTTATGTGATCCCTGCTAGGAGAGTTAGCCCACCTCTTCAAACTAAGTTTGTTTATGTTATACCACAAAGAATGAGGCAAAAAGTAAGCTCCCTCTAAAGGGGTAGATGATTTTGCATAGATTTAGGGATGGTCAAGCTTGACCAAAACTAGCCCTGCTTGGGAGGTAACCCAAGTTTTACTTTAATGGTTATGTTTTTTTTTAATTTCTTTTATTTCTAGGCCATATATGTTTTAATGTTTTTATTTGAGTATTTTTTGCTTTTAGGGATGAAAAGAAGTAAGGGGGATACCTCATGGAAATTCAGCTTTTAAGAATTTTGGAGAGTATTTCTTTTTCCTTTGAGTTTTTGATATATGATTCCATTTAAATGTAGAGGAAAAAGAAAACTTTTTGATTTTAACCCATCTTTGCTTTTAAACCAAATTAACTTACTAAACTTCATTATGATATTCACTTAATTGAAATTGCACACATTATCCTAAAATGACTAAAGTATAATATAGAGTTTAAGTATGGATGTAGTGAAACTTGAAAAGAATTCTTAAGCATGTCTTTACTTTGGATATGATTCTTATACATGCATTTCTACTCTCTTTATATGAAATGTTATGATTTTTGTGAAAGATTGTGAAATATGGATTTGCATAAAATTTAAGATATGAATAAGCACTCCTACTCAACCCTTGAGACAAAGTCTCAAACTATATTTGACAATGATCTAGTTATTTCTTTGGATCATTTGAGCTATTTTCAAGCCCACCTTATGATAATGCATCCCTAGTAACTTTATTTTGAGCTTATTATATTTTCTATTCTTTGTTTATTTAGCCACATTACAAGCTCAATAAGCCTTATCTTTGACTATTATCCTTTCTTTTGATGTCTTAACCCATTATGCATATTTTTGTTTTATGGACATATTCTTGTATTTGGATGGAAGGAAGGTGCAAGGGAACAAATGAAAAAAAAAGAAAAAAATCAACAAAAGCAAAGGCAAAGCCTAATAAATCCAAGAATGGCTATCTTTAAAAAAAAATCGAAAATACTAAAAGCAATAAAGTTATGCCTTTTAAGTCAAGTTTCAAAAAGAGCTCCCATTTGTTCAAAGTCTAAGAAATTGAAAAATAATAAGCTTAAGATTTTTAAGCCTAAAAATTCCTTTTTTTCTACCTTGACCTAAGCCTTACATTACAAGCCTAAAAGCCTTTTGATCTTGAGTTGAATATGTAGCTCTAACATTAGTGGAGATGGATGGAGAAAGTAAACATATGAAGCCTATTCTATTTTTAAATTGAAATGTGATGAAGTGTTTTGCATTCTATTTGCTTAAGTTATATGCATGAATTAAATATGGAGTAGATTTGTATGCATGAATAGCATAAGATATTCAAAACTTGCTTTTAAAGGACATTCTTATGACTATATTTATTCTTAATTGTGTATTATGTAATAGAACATGTTAAGAGTTTTGTATAATTTTTAACTTTGATGATGTTTATAATGTTCTTTAATTTTGTTGATTTGAGGTTTTACATAAGGGCAAGCAAAGATTCAAGTGTAAAGGTGTGATAGCACCAAAATATATAGAGATTTTATACGTCAAAATGATGCTAAAATTTAAATTTTTGGATGATTTTTGGTGTTTTTCATGTTGCTTTCATGGCTTTAGGTTTTTCAAGCTCAAAAGACTCATTTTCATGCAAGCCATACATGTAACCATGCAAAGCTCACATTTGGCACAACCATGCAAGAACATTACCGCTTACCATTGGTCTATATTCAAGCATCTCCAAGCCCATTTGGACTCCCTCACATTCAGCCAAGGTGGAAATTCAAAATAAACATGTTTCCTTTGCTTAGCTCATGAAGAGAATAACTTGCACAAGGACTCTAGTACATTTGGCCATGCAAGGGAGAAGGAAAATTTGTAAGAATTTGAACTCAACAAACTCAATCCATTTAGCCAAGAGGAGTTTGAAGTCAATCATGAGTCTTTTGCTTAGCCTTGTAGAGTTTGCTTAGAGAAGGACTTTATCTTTTTGAAGATCAAGAGTTTGGATAAAAGGTAATTCATCTTCTCTTGAAATCCATTTTAGTTGAACCTAAGGAGAGGATTTATTAAGATTTCATCAAGTGAAGATTAATGGCCAAGATCATAATCATGTTCAACCAAAGCATTCAAGATCGAAAAGTTCATCTTTTTCATGCAACTTTGAAGATAAAGATCAAGCTTATCACCTAGAATTTGAATTTGAAAATACATCTTGTAATCTCCCACCCCTTGGCCGAATCTCATTCTATAAATAGGGAGGCCATTTCATCTTTCCAATCATCCCACTCCTCGCTTCTCTTCTTTTTTTTAGTTTCTAAGTTTCTTTAAGTTCTTTATTTCTTTTAGTTAAGGAATTGGCTTAGGTGACAAATTTGCCAATTACCAAGCTTTTGTTGTTTAATTCTTTTTCAATCATGAAGTATTTTCATTCAAAGATCTCTTTCCTTGTTTTTAAAGCTTGCAAATCTTGTTTATTGTTTTCTTTAATTTTGGCAAAACCATTTTGTTGTGAAGATCCAAATTTCTTTGTTTTCTTTACAAGTTTTAGCCAACCTACTTTTTATTGTTCTTTAGTTGTCTTTCATGCAAGCTTTGTTCTAAGATCTCTTCAAGAATTTGGCAATTTTTACTTTCTTATTTTATAATCTTTTAATTATTGTTTTATTTAGTCTTTGGCAACAATCTTTTACTTCCCAAGTGACAGTTAGTGAAAGATACTTGGAATATTTCACTTTATTATTTGATCTGTACACTTGCAGGCTCTATACGAAATGTAACAATCACTAACCTTAAACTAAAATCTTAACCCTAAACCCTAAAACCAGAACCCTAATAAAAAACCCTAAACCAACTTGAAAACTAACTAAATCCTATTCATGCATGTGCATTCCATTTTATTTTGTTGTCACATGCATTCTTTAATTGTCATGCATTTATATTTTATCGTTCATATTTGACTGTCATGCATTCCATGCATATCTTTTATAAATGAGTTTTTTTTTTAAAATAAGATGACCTTTCAAATAAATCTAGTTTTTGAAATCTGACCTAAATATAGGGGTACTCTTAATGGCTATCGTTTATATGAGGTATCATCTCAAATTTTGTAGGCAATTTGAAAACTGCTAAGTTAAAGATATTTTTAAAGCTCTACCTAAATATTCGATAGTATAATAAGTGTCCTAATACTTAGGACTTTTTCATTTTAATCCAAAAAAAATGGTTTTGCTTTCTAAAAAAAGAACTTAAAAATGATTTGCTTTCAAAAGAAATTTTTTTTTTTCATTTTTGGAATAAACAAAGGATTTAGTTTATAAACATTAAAGTGAGACCATCTTTACCAAAATCTAAGGATAACATGCAATTAATTAGATCATTTTCGATGAACATTGTAAGGGTGTTAATCATTCCCAACGCATAACCAACTTTTAAACCTAACTTTGATTTTTATAGGCTGTAAAAATATTCTTTTAGTAAACTTTAAACTCATTTTAAATGTTTTATTAAAAGGACAAAATTTTTGGGTGGCCAATCACACCAAAAATAAAATTGATAGCGACTATTTGTTTTGGTTTTTATTGAAAATGGTTTTTAACCCCGTTCATTTTTCATTCCTCATGTCCCCCAGTCCGATTTTTGAACGCTTATATCACAACATGTGCTTGCAAAATTTCAATCATTATAACAATGGTAGGTAGGATGCCCAAGATTCTCTGACGATTGAGTTATTCTTGAACCTTTATTGCCACAATTTTGAGAATTAGGATGCTACATTTTTATGTAAAAAGCTTGTAAAATTATCCCAACACTTTGGAGAAAAGGACCTAATAACAAAGTTTCTAACCTAATTTCATCGATAAAAGCCTAATAAAACTTCCTAAAATTTCCTAATTACATTTATGAAAAGATCCTAAGGTTTTTGGCTTTCGAAGAAACTTATTGATTTGTTGAAGTTGGTCTTGTATCTCTTCTAAGAGGTTTAATAGAAGCTATCAATGCATTCCAATTGGTTCAGCTATCTTTAAATCTGTGACCTTTACTTTTATCTTTGTTGCCTTGTAGACAACTTTACTAATTTGTAAGAATAGGTGCTTCAAATGTTCATGCTTCTTTAAATATGCCTTTCTCCATTGTTCACCCTCATCTCTGAATCTAGTATACACTTGAAGTTGCCCAAATTCTTCAATAAGTTCTATCATAGCCCTTTGCTGAATGTGTAACTGATCTATTAAGGTTACAATAGTAACCAAAAGTGATTCATTATGCTCATTGATCTAAAATGCTTATCTTTCCATTTTTGTAACTTTAACTTTAACTTTTCATTTTTCTTTTTTGAGGCATTCAAGGTCAGTAATGATAAAAGAAGACATCTCATCTAAATCTATAAAGATTTCCTTCCACATATCTTTTGAATATTTTCATCTTGCTTTTTTAAATCGTTTTGCAATACCTCTATCTCTTTCTAAAGCTTTTTATTTTCATGCTTTAGATCATCTTTTTTTGCCTAAAATTTCTTTTAGTGACTTCCATTTTTATCAACAGATCTAAAGCTACCATATAAGGTGGGAAACTTGGATCTCGTTCTTAAGGAATCACAATATTTTTCCTTGCCTAATACACCACACAGTATATTCTGAAGAAGTCTTAGTTATGCGTCTTCCTGTTTTTCCCCTATTGGTTTGTTTCCATGCTTGAATACTCTTAGCTATTCTAATTGAACCAATAGTCTCTGTATATGAAAATTACAATACATTAAGCCCAAATGTTGCTAGAATAAATTGTTCATAACCAAACTGCCTCTACACCATGGTGGGAGAATAATTTATCGCTTTCTACAGGCTTAAAAGCGAAACCCAAAGTTTATCCCTGCAACCATATAGCACAACCTATAAAGCATCCATGCTGTTTTTCGCACAACTTGGCTTGTAAGCTTACGTAGAAATGAACCCATTCTTCCTTGGATTTTTGTTTTAGCTAGATGTTCTCACTGAATTCTTTGATAGGAACAATGAAAGCTAAGTATGGTTTACAAAATTTGCCACCATTGCACTTTAGGTGACTTTTGGCCCAAATAACCAATAATCATGCACAATTGCTGAAACATTCTTTTCCATTTCCTCGACAATAATTCAAAAATTCAACTATTTCTGCCAATATTGCAGGAGATGGATTGACATGGTACTTAATTTGTTCAAGGAAGTCTTTTATTGTAACGTGAAAATATTCAAGAACTCTTAGGAATATCACCAGCTTATAAAGAGTTAAAGCCATCAATTTCATACCTCTTTTATCATTAAAGTGCTTGTAGGTGGAATCTCACACAACACTCTAAAGTGGTACATTTACCTTCCCCTATTTCTTTCACATACCCATTAATGATTTGTACCTCTTCCCCAATCATATGAGTGAGCTTCTTACAATACCCATTTTTCTTGTTTTTTCCAATACACCTTGTCAGAAATTTGGTAATCAAAGTAAAGAAAAATTAAACACTCCTCGATTATTGGGACCATGTCAACTTCATTGAATGTGAAGCATTTGTATAAAAGATCCTAAACTACATTAAGGCCCCTAATAAACTGTTGATCTATAGCTACTTGAAGAAGTAATGCTAAATCTCTATATTTCTTCTAGAAAGCTTCTTTCATTATGTAATCCCATTGCTTCCAAATATTAGCAAGGTCCATCAAATCATTCTACTTGAGATAAAGATGAACTCTTTTTGAGATAGTAGAAATGTAATTAGCTAGTACGCAATCACCTTCCCTTCATTAAGCTTCATCTGACTTGACTTTCAAGCTGGCAAGAGACTCATTTGGTGGAATGATAGACTTAAATTGCTTTAAGCAGTCCATAGATGTAGGTGAGACCTCTTTTTCAAGAACTATTATATGGCAATTATTCGTTATGGCATATTTAATTATGCAAATGCGTGTCATAGAACAAAAAAAATCGAGTGAAATATTGCAACAAAAATCAACAAAGGTTAGGATGTTTCCTTATGTGTCCTATTTTAGTTTTTTCTAGACAATAGGTTGATGTGGCTCTATCCTATGGTTCGCTTCTTAGGTTTTTCTATATGCTAGGTTAGGATATTTGATAGACATTATCATCCATTATAGATTACTAAGGTACCCTAATCTTTAACTATGACAGGCTTCAAATGAAAAAAGTTCAATTTAAGTGAGAATGTTTAATCGGTTCATGCGAAAGTTATCACTTCATGAAAGTGTAGGTACTCGCTCCCTTTTAAATAGGAAAAAGCTCAGGTAGAAAGCCTATGTATAAAATGCATGTGTAGTGGATGTGAAAGAACATAAAAACAATTTAACAAACTTTCTTGATTAGACAAATAAATGAAATAAAAAGAACAAACAAATTAGTAAACATCAAGAAATAACAAAAGAAATTAAATTAAGATCGTCAAAATAAGGTTTGAAACAACCTAAGATTAAGAATTGGCTCAACTCTCTAAATCCCTGGTGGAGTCACCAAAAGTTATAATGTGTAAGTCTGAAAGCTAACCCATTAAATACAACACATGAAGTTGCCACCAATTTTATTTATCTAGGTGTGATTGATAACCTAAGTGAATCTATCCCTTCTAAAGATATCTTAAGCTGGACTAAGGGTCTTAAAACGAATAGGTTTTAGTCTTTTAAACAAAACTGAATTCAGAAGTTCGGTTACATGTACAAAAGACTATAGCAATCCTATAATGCCTATCCTAAAATGGTACCAACTAATCTTAAATTATCTTTTTAGCTTTAATTCAATGGTCTTTTATTTATAATTCATTTTTATTATTTATTATTTTTGTTAATTCTAATATTTAAATATTAAAAATATTTGTAGATTTTCTCTAACACCTTGGTCGCCCCTTAAAAATATTCTTCACTTTGAAAATATTCAAATAACGCACCTTTTTTCTTGAAAATGTTTCGTAATCAGATTTATTAAGTATTTTATGAAAGAAAGTTAATATATAAATACATGATAATTTAAATATACAAATTCATAATAATCAAATACAATAATCAAATACAAAATCTATTATATGTAATAATAATTTATCCAATAATTAATCATGCAAAAAAAAAAAAGATCATCATAATTTATTCCCACTTTTAATTTTTCCCAAATTAGAAATAAATAAAAATCTTATATTGAAACCAATTTCTCTACCTTGCAACTCTTTGGTCAAATTTAGAAAAGGTTTTTTGCATAGAAATTTTCAAAAAAAATTACACATCCATAACTTCCTTAGAATTTTATTATTGGATGAAACTTTATTTATTTCTAATTATTTTACAAATTAATTTTTATCAGTTAAATAAACAAAATATCAAAAAATACTTTGAACATTACAACAAATAAATAACTTAATTAAAATAAATTAACCAAATATAAATAAAAATAAAAGCATAAAAACAAATGAAAATAAGAAAAAGAAATCATGCGAAATGGTTTGAGTCTTACATCAAGTTGACATGTAAGTCTAGTTGGGTCAAGCCATAGGTTTACAAAATTTTTAAGGCCTAAACGACGTTTTAAGGGCCATTTAAAGCTTAAAACACAGACTTTCCTCACTTTTCCTTGCTTTTTCTCTCTCTACTATATTCCTTTGAATGCTAGCCAGAATCTTCAAAAGTTGTCAAGAACTTCAATAGAAAATTCAAACCCCAATATAAAATTCAATGAAAAATTTAAATTGGTCAAAAACTTCAATTAGAAAACTCAAACTTATCAAAAAAATTCAATCGAAAAGTTCAAAATTCTTAGAAAAACCTAGATTTTCAAAAAAAATCCTAGAAAACCCAGAAAAAAAAATCCCTAAATCCATATTTTGATTCCTTTTTCATTTCCCTAGTTCAAAACTCTCTAAATTATCCCAAAATCATACCAAAGAATTTATCCTAAAAAAACTGCTAGAATTTTTTTACTTTCTTTTCTTTGTTGATTGTTGATTGATGATTGATTCTCTTTATATTAATTGTGAGTCTTTAAATAGGCCTTTTGTTCAAGGTCAAAATAGGATTAGAATTTCAAAAAGAATACCCAAAATTTTTTCATTTTGATTTAATCTCAAATTCTCAATCAAACCCAACTTTTTAACTTTTTCCTAATCTAGAACATGTACAAAATTAAAACCCAATTAACCTTTAAATGCCCTATGAAACAATTATGCTAGATCAAAAGGAATTTGATCCCAAAATAACCTTAAGAATTTCAATCTCAACTAATCATTTTACAAATTTCGGAATTTCCTTTTTCTTTCCTTTTTTTTTTTGAAAATAATAAAATAAAACTAAAATAATAAAAAAAGTATAAAATTAAACTCAACTAAAGTTCTAATGAACAAGTAAAATCCCAAACAAATATGGTGTCTACACCTTTATCTCATTACTACAAAGTGTACAACATTTGTATTGAAATTTTGGAAGGCAATCAAATGTGAAAACGATTACTTACCAATTTGAGACTCAAATTATAGTAAAATTAAGATTTACTACTTAAAAATAAATAAATTAGCAATTAAATGCTTTAACTTCCATTTCTTTAGGTAGACTTTGGAGTTTGATAACTCTATTAGTCAAATGCAAACACATTCGTCACATCCCCTATTTGATTAACAAGTTAATTTCCATTGTGAAGTAGAAACTCTTCAGTCTTTCAAACAAACAAAAATACAAAATATTAACAAAAGCAAAATTCAATTACTTAATTATAAAATCTTAAACTTTAAATACCAAATCAAAATCTTAATCATAGTCGTAACACCAAAAAATTTAATAATTAATAATTATGTTCAAGTAAAGAAAGGAAAAAGGCAGAAAAAAAATGCCATTCATTATGAGGCAAATGCACACGTTAAATTAAACAAAAATCAAAGACTAGACACCAAAACAAAAACGCATATATTTATCAGGATATGGACAGAACAATTCGTCTTCCACCATCGGTCAATTTACAGGCAATATGAGCTTGAACATGGCCTTATTACAGCATATTTATGAGGTAAAAACATGGAAGGGGAAAAAAGATATTGTGAAAAGAATATGAAAAAGAAAAGCTTGAAGTCGATGGACCTATGCTACACACAACAATTGGGGAAGTAAACCTACTTTTCAGTTCTGTATTTTGTGGCTGGCTGGCCTTGTATCTCTTCTATACAAAAATTATCATTATGAACTATTTTTGATTCATGCCAATGTGGCCCAACCGTACATTCTCATTCCATGAGGGATCCAGTGGAGGTAGTTGATATTCATCGGGTTATCATTATGAATTATTTTTGATTCATGCCAATGTGGCCCAATCGTACATTCTCATTCCATGAGGGATCCACTGGAGGTAGTTGATATTCATCAGGTTTCAATGCTAAAGCAAAATCTGGTAAAGTTGGAGCTGTCTCCATGATTCTGAATAACATTACCAATACCCAGGTTATTGTATCCTTGTCAATCCTCGTTTTAATTAACCAAAAGAATGACGGTCAAAATTAGAAATAGAAACCATGCACTTACTTTTCATGAGAGTAGAGGTCACGGTTTATCCGCACCTTGCTAGAAGTGTCTTTTGGAATTTTCTTAGATAGATACTTCTGGGTCCCCCAAAGTGGTGGATTTCTGCACCAAAAAACAAGAATCTTTAGCAAGTATATTACAAGTCAGCACGACCTACTGGTAGAGAAAATCTACTAGCAATAAACTTCAAATTACTAGAACAAAACGAAAGTTTGTCAGTATTTAGCAAAAAGAGATCAATTCCAAACAAACCAAGCCTGTAAGGAAATCATGTCGGCAAGATTAGTTTACCAAATCCAAGAGATGGATCATAAGGACCAGTCAAGAATGTATCCAAAATACATCTCTAACTTCCATAGGCGGAGCTACAAAGGGTCCAGTGGGGGCTTGAGCCCCTGCTGAGATTAAAATATTTTCGAAATTATGTGTGTTTTACATTAAATTCAAAGAGTGTTCATTGGTCCATTTTATTTAGTGTTGAGACTAACATTGATTCCATTAGTTCACACAGCAAGTCTACCACAATAAAAAAAAAGAATTTTCGCCAATGAATATCTTGAAGACTCATTTGCATAATTGAATGAGAGATTAGTGTTTGAATGATAAGTTAGTTGTGTACATTGAAAAAGGTGTATTTAAAAGTATTTATAACAAAACTACTGTGCAACGTTTTCAAAATATGAAATCGTGTTAAGGACAATAGTAAAATTTTTAACAATTATGATTGAATATGAAAGCTTTAGTTTTTTTATTACTAATATTATCATTATTATTGTTGTTATTGTTGTTTTTTTTTTATATAATTTAGTACCTTTGAACTAAACTCCAATAAATAAAATTTGACTCCACCACTGTGTAGTCTCCCATAAGCAGAAAAATCAACATACATCTCTAGTATGTGGTTAATGGGAAAATTACAATAACAACTAATTGTATTTTGTTTCCAATGAAAGTGAGCTAGCAAATCTTATTATCTAATAACACCATCGTGCTGTCAATTAATTCTTCTCCAGATAAAATTTTCAACGCAGACCAAGATTCTAAGCACTAGGCAAACCAGTTCAGCCCAATCTCAAAAGGTTTGGGACAGAATTCCTCCTCAAAAAATGTTGAGGGCAAAGATTTGATAAATGAAATGTAGCTAAAGTACATTATGTGCAAGTAGAAATTAATGACACACTATAGCAGTGTTATTAAATAAAAAAATGTTCTCATATCAGACAAATTTTAGTGTAAAAATGACAATTATAAAATGAGGAAATGGGAGACGCCAGTTTTCACATGTAAATGTAAGGGAGGAAAAAGTAGGAACAACAAAAGAGTTTGTTACCAAGTTGAATAAGACATCAACTAAAATTTCAAAATTTTAAAATATAACAGTGAATTTGTGTGATAGCAGTGCATCTACTGGCAGATATTACTATAAATTCATAATTCAGTAAGAATACTGAACATATCAGTTTATGCATCTTTTTATGAGATTATTTACTTTATACTAAAAAGGTAAGCAATGTCCACTGAAGACATTAATTTGTGCTACAATCTTAAGCAGAATTACCAAGAATAAGAGTTTGGCTCATAGCACCTGAGAAAGGCATATCATCATTAGAACTTATGAAAGGGAGCACTACTAAGAATGATTTTTTGTCTTTTGATACCAACAGTTCTAGAGCCTATTTGGCCAAACCATAGCTGCAAGAAAAAGTATTTTTGGAGTAGATCTCTCAAGAAGTTTTGTCAAATTGAATTTATTTGAAATAACAGAAAGAATATTGTCTATTTAAAATTTTATCAAAGTTTTCTATAAGCTTTCATTATAGCCTTTCCTAAGAGCACCGATATAGCTTCCAGTTTTATAGCTCTCAAAAGCTCATAAATTGTTTTCTCATAACCCTGTTTTGATCTAGCTTCTGCTTTTTTGAGTAAAGAAAGCTGGGTCAAATAGCAGCAACTGGTCCTAATCATTTAGTGGCTCTCAGTTAAGTGTTTTCCATACCATACTAAAGGTCAAATGCCTTCACAGGCCCAGAACAAGCTTAACTTCTGGAGCAGGACATTGGGGAACACTAGATAGAGATTTCCAAATAGAGGAAACATAGAATATCCTGAGAATAATTACCTTGGAAAGGAAAATACCGACAACCATAATTATGCTGATGGGTGATTTGATGTTGAAGATGGATTAGAGGATGATATTGAATATGAGAATGAGAAAACAGAAAGTGATCCTACAAGAGTGAATAAAGACATAGAACTTATTGAGTGCATAAGTGCATTCTCTTTTCAGAGTTCTAGAGGGGGGTGGGGGGGGGGGGGGGGAATTAGCTGGTACTTGTGATTGAAATTAGTTGTTGCTGGGTTTGATCATAATTTTGCACATAGATAGAGTTCAATTGATTGCTCATTCGGTAATCAGCCCCAAATCCAGTTTGATTTTATTCTCCTACATAACACTTATCTTTTGATCCTCAAAAATTCTTTACCAAACACACTGGGTATTATGGTGTAGAGAGGAGCCATGGATCTTACATAGATTGTGTATTAGAGTTAGTCTTGGAATGTTCACACTACTTTCAATATGTGAAGCACCTTTTATGGATAAATTGTGAGGCTCAACAAAATCAAAACAGATAATACCTCACAAGTTAGTATAGACCGTGACATTTTATATCAGAACCAGCTCTAGGGTCCTAGTAATATGCCACCAAGGATGGTAGGGTATCGTTGGAGAGAGACAGGATGTTATGGTCTTAGTAATATGCCACCAAGGATAATGGGTCAACATTGGAGTGGAGAAGGATGTTATGGTCCTAAAGAGGAGCCATGAATCCCTCGTCAACCGTGTACTAGAGTTAGTTTTGGTATATAAGTATTTATACCAACTTCAATTTGTGAGGTTGGCCATTGTTGGAGTGAGGGGAAGATGTCATGATCTTAAAAAAGAACCATGAATCCCTCATCACTTGTGTACTAGAGTTGATCTTGAGATATAAGTATTCACACTATCTTCTAACCTTGGTTATGTACTAAGGTTGGTCTTAAATATAAGTGCCATTTGTGAGGGCTCTATGTACTAGGGTTGGTTTTGGATAAAAGTGTACACGTCATCTTCAATTTGTGAATCTCTTTTTGTAGGACAAAACTAAAATCAAATCAAATGTTTTGTGAGGTTTAGAGGGACCAAAGCAGATAATACTTGGTATAGACCATGGGATTATACAAATGTGCTTGATAGGACTAAGGAACTTTTGCTACTAAGGATGAACTGGTTTGCATCCCTCTTGAATATTTTATTGATGATAAATTACGTCGTTGGGGAGCTTTTGAGCCTTTTTCTTTTTTTGGGATAATTATTTTTCTTGAACCTTTTGTTTTATTTCCAAGTCTTCCCACTAACACTTTTATGGTGACAATGACTCTTGATGATCAAACTGTCACTTCATTATCCTGAAAACCAATATTTCAAATTGAACTGAGGGTTGAACAAATGAGGGTCTTGATTCTTAGTCCAACCAGTTAAGCCAGCTGTTCTAATTAAAGGTGGTGTTATGTTAAAAGAAACAATTTTCGTATTAGATAAATAGATGCAGTCAATACTTAACAAAACCATGCACTTGGCTCAAAGGTATGGTCAGTATATGGAAAGCTAAGAGGTCAAAGATTCAAATTTCACCACTTACAAAAATATATAAAAATTAAATAATGGAATAAATGTTAAAAACTAGTTTAATTGCTACCTGGTCCGATCTAATCTGGTTCATTAAAAGGTTGATCAATCTTTGACCGATTCAATATATTGCCAGTTCAATGACCCTTTATTATCAAATAGGCTAGTAGTTCTTGGTTGAACTGGTCCAATTTTAAAACACTGCTGAATACTGTCACCATATCTACATAATTGGAAAGGTTGTCTATTTTGCAGACCTTCTGACGAAGGATGTTTGCATTTAACCATCTAGAGTTGAGTTCTTTCAACCAAGGATGAATGCGGGACAATCACCTATGAATTTTCTAAATTGCACAAAAGTTTTATGCAATAGCCATTTTCTACTTTACTTTCAGATTTCACCCTTTAAAAGGTAAAGGTTGGCCCATCTAAAGAAATGTTTTCATATAAATCGGTTAATATTTCAATAAAGGATAATATTGGAAAAATGACAACCACTTTGGGAAAGTGGACACTATTTTGAGACATCCTAAAATACTAAGATACACATTCAATTTTAAAGGAGTAGCGGCTAAAGGTACTTTATATTAATTAGTTAGTTCTCTACCAATTAATAGCATTAAGTAGCACATAATACATTGTTATTCTCAAGTTTAGTATCTAATTGATTATTATTTGAGAATTCTCTCCCTCTGACTTTTTCCTTTGTTTCCAATAGTTCTTCATTTCCACCTAGATCCTTGATTTTCATCTTATCTTCCTACTCTTTGTCTCCCTCCCTCGCCCCTGTTTCTCTCTCTTTCCTCCTACCATGCCACAAGGATGGGTAGCAGAGATCTTAGGGCTTAGGCTAGCCGGGGATGTGCATAAAACTGCTGCTCCTACAGAGACACAGATAGGGTTATAGTTCCCTTGCCACCTTCCTATCCAGCTCCTGCTCCTACAAAGCTAAAATTACCTCAGTGCCATAGCCTAAGAACATGTATAGATGCTTCAGAAAAAAACAAAAAAAAAACGAAGAAAAAAAAAGAGAAAGAAAAAGACCACTTAGAGGATAAATATAATTTACCACAAAAGACCAATTAGCCATCCAAAAAGCTAAAGGGAGAACGATTGCAAAATGTAAATCACCAAAGGATCCAACATAAATTACCTGGACAAAGGATGAGTTGCATTAAACACCTCACAAACCTTCTTACTTTCTTTGAAATATTCATCAGCAGCTTGCAAAGCAGCTATAGGCATACCATGGGATTTCTCTGTATTACCCTCATCAAGGATCAAACCATGATAGTAATACGCTGCAGCCCGTATTTGTATAAATTAATAAATATAATTAAATTACTACATTAGCCAAGAAATCCAACGTCAAGATAGTCATCAATACTAGTACCATATGTTAGTAGCAAATGCAACCATGTTCGGTGCATTATTAAAGTCTAAAAAGTCTATTTAGCACAGCAAGGTTGGCTCAAACCTACAAAAGTTCCAGTAAACAAGAGAGAAATTTTGCATATATAGTCCATCTATTGCCCTTGACTGGCTAAACTCTAATTAAAAGGCAATGAAGGTTTCCAAAATTCATTCCATTTTATCTTGCAGTGAGTAGCTGGATCTGAAGTAGACTCATTAAGAATACAACTGTCAGTTCCTGAAAAGAAAAAAAAATTATTACTACTTTGAGGAAAGAAAGATTTATACTCAATTCAGTAAACAATTCTAAAAGCAAATTATTGAAAAGTCAGTCTCTGCTGATCTGTAAACCATTACACAATTCAAAGATCCTACATGTAAGCCACAAGCTAGTCTAACTAACCGTACTATTCTTAGAGTCAAAATTCAGGATCTTTACCCAATAGTAACCCTCATTAGAGGTCAAATGAAGTACATAAAACTTTGAAATTTCTAGTTTCCACTCAATTACCTAGGATTTATATAGAATATCAGCAATTCAAACACAATAACCATTTCAGTAATTCGAAATTTAGAAAACAGCAAAAAAAAAAAAAAAAAAAACTTCCCTTTACCAGGATGCCCATCCCAAAAATAACATCTATGTCTGATTACATTATTCCAATACAAAAGGAACATCATAAGGTTCTTTAGGTCAAGTAGCTGAAGAGTTTGGACATAAATCCCATACATGTCAATGTTGAGCCATGTTGAAGCAAATCCACCACCAATAAATGCCGAGTCCAACCAATATACTGTTATCCAATTCAAATCCCACCAATAAAAATGCAGCACCTATTACCATGTTTCAACTAATTCACAAACTAAACTCAAATAGCCATCTCAAGATTTTCCTTGTTGCATTGCAGAAAGTTCAAGAAGTTTCATCACTCCCTTAATCAAGGTTGCTTGTCAGCAACCAAACTTATTTTGCAAAAGTACATTAATATATATCACACTGAGGGCCTTGTCTAAGTTTCCTGTTAAATCTCTTTCTTAACTAGAAGTAGAATATAGCTCATCCCTTTGATTGATATTTCTACAATCAGTATATATTGTTATTATTTCTTGAGAGATGCTAATATAAACTAGTATTTAGATTCAAATACACTGGGAGAATATTAACACAACCACGTTTTTGTTCCCATGGCTAAAAAAAAATGAGGAAATGAAAGAAAGGATGATATACCTTAGCTTCAATGTATTTCCACTTTACAAAAAGTAGATGCTTTTCACCCCATACATTTGATAATGGAAGATTCATAATGTTATCTTGAGCCTGTTAAGAAATGGCAGTAAGTATAAATATATGTTTGCAGATCACTAACTACACTGTTATTCAGCAAATAAATGTTCTATTGAGACAAGATGAATGATTCACAAAAAGCTTAGTGAAGGAACAAGACAAACCATGATTTCTGTTGCAAATTAAATAAAATTTCTCAAACCTTGTTATTAAACTATGATAGAAGAAAAAAGATGTCATAAGAGATAATCATTAAGTGCCAAAAGTTGCAAAATAGGTGAAAGGTTATTAGGACACTGTTAATCTCATTCATACAACATTTGCAACAGAGTATCACCAATATAAGACAAGGCCTACACAAACCAAAAATGATACATGCAAATTTGATGAAAAATTAGAAAGCATAATTGAATCCAAGATTTTAAAGGATGTGCTTGGCTGGTCAGAGATCAAAAAAGATAAAACAAAAGATGCATTCATACCTGCTGCCAGTATTTTACCATCTCACATGCAAGCCTTCACTTCACAGTAAGAGTAGCCTTGGTACTATCAATTGCCATTCCAAGCTGGATATCAACACCCTACCACAGATAACAATAACCTTAAACTAAGAGAAGATAAACCATGAGAAGATAAAAAATAACTACATAATGTCTATTCCAATTTGTTCTTACACACACGCACATACCCACACATAAAACTAAAAGAGAAGTGCATAAAGTTTTTAATGGAACATAATGAATGTATTCTTTAACATAATGAAACAATATCACTCCATCTCATTACACTGCATAAAGTTTTTAATGGAACAATAGGAAACACAATGAGCATTCCATAAGATACCCAGAGATGAGAGATTATAGACAGAAGAATAATATCATGCAAAAATGATTATACTTCAAACTACTAGAAGCCCCAAAAATTTCTTATCACAACTGGAAATTCCAACAAAGCCAATCAAAGATGATCCCATGAGCATAATATGATGGTATTCTAAGGTTTTGCTAGTTTGGTGTTGCTCAATAAATTTGCTGATTAGACCGGGACTTTCAGAAATTATGTTAGCTTCTGGTTTAGACACAAACAGCTCAGACGAGTTCAGCCTGGTTATCATGTTATGTTGATAAGTGCTCGTTAAAATATTCTTTATCTCTTCATAATAAGGTTGTTTTGGAGATTTCCAATGATTGCGAATATTAACATGTTGGTACCTATACTGAATCATCGAGTTCAATTCAAGTAGCTTTGAGGTTGGGGGGGGAATACGCAAAAACCAGGTGCTTATTGCTAGGTACTAGATGCAAGGTCTTCCATTTGATTTGAGTACACAAGATTTCATGGCTCCAGGGCTTCAATGGTGTTTTAGCAAACAAGTCATGTTTCCATGAGAATAGCACTTTTATCCCTACATAAGATAAAGTCGTTCACAACAATAACAAACAAAAAAGTAAGCCTTTTATCACTATGTATGGATCATACTGAACCATTATACTTATACTAGATCATATCCTCGAAAAGCTCAACCAAAGCAAGATCCTTTTCACAGTTTATATCTATGTCCTGTTTGGTCTTCCTCTCCATTTCTTGATACAAGCATTGTCTGTTAATCACATCTTCTCACAAGCAACGTGACAGTTCATACCTATATCTATCCAGAGATGAAATTAGTACCTGCCCTAATGCTTGCAAACAAAGTTCTCTAAGAACTCCTTCTGCTAGGTCTACTGGTAAATTTCTCCTACAATCGAAGTATAGATCAATAGATTAGCACTAAATTTGGAAAGCTTGACAGTGATGGTGAAGATAACAAAGTTGACTGCAAGTATTTTGTCCTTATACACCTGAGTTCAGTTGGCAACTGAGGGAGAACATGTCTGACAGCACAATCCAAGTATCCAGCAGCCTTCAATAAAATATCAATAGAAGCCCACTTACTTTCTGTTTATCAAGAGAAAAAGGGAATCATTAGGCCTACGAAAATAATGATTAAAGCAAAGGTAAGAATAAAAATCTAAACTGAGTAGAAAGGATTAACAACTTTAAAAACAAAAGCAATAGCAGCCAGAGAGAGCAATCAGCATTGGAATTTTTTGTTTCTTCACAAATACCTACCTTCTGATACTTTTGGTTGATAACCATCAGCAGAAGTCCTTGGAAGAAGTAATAAGTTGGCTTGTGATAATCATAACATCGCCATCAAATGCAATATTGACAACACCTCATACCAAGTATTAAACATGGCTGTTTCCTGCTAAAAAATTGATTCACATCAAATCTGTATTCCTCAAAGAGTAGAGGACCAAATAAAACATAAAAAGCAAAAAAAGGCACATTGACAATAATAGCCAAAACCTATAGTCAGACCACAGCATCATCCTCCTGATTTACCCAAATAAACTGTACTTTGTACTGTAGCTGGCGCCCTGAATGGTAACAATGGAACATAGTGTTAGACTTCACCTTATACAGCACACTAAACATTTTAAAGAGAATGAAATTTAATAATATGTTTACCATCTGTAACTAATTCCAAAAGCACAGGCAAGTAGTCTTCAAGAACCTGATGAGGATCTGCCAATGTTGAACCCCCTGTAGACCCTTTTTTGAACTGAATTATCAGTAAAAGTGCTTACTACAATCCCTTTAGAAAGAAACCAGTTTTGCCTGAAACAAACGATGCTGTGTAGCAGTTTTCCTCGTTCTTGTAATTGTAGGTCCTTCTTGGCCAGCCATCACAACTATACGAGCTCTCAAGGCAGTAAGGCGTTCCGCTAATGACTTTGACAAGTGACCACTGAGTGATTGAAAGAAATCAACAGATTTGGGAATTTGTAAACCTGGTACATACACAGAAATTTCCCCAATATTTCCTGGCCTCCTCCTATTTCCCCCAGAATCCTTTGGTGTTGAAACCAAACATCCCATATCTTGAGAGCTACTGTATCTGCCAATCCAGGCAAAAAGAAGTCAAATTCCCCAATAAATCGACTTATTTCTTGCATGAAAGAAGGAGTTCTAAAAAGTGTAGCCAATATAACCTACTAAATCATAAAAGTAAGCGAAGAAGTGGAAGGGGCACAGACATGTGTTGCAAAAGAAGCAGATAAGTGTATGCAATATGCAAGCCATAGAGGAAAAACTAATTAAATGTCCAACCAACAAAGCAGAACTAGTAGGTAACTCACGAGTGCCATCAAAGGACTTTAACTACATAGATTTTTTAAGTTTTTAATTAGAAAAAGAAAAAAAAAAAAAGAATAGAAGAGAACGATGGATTTATCAGAAGAAGGAGAAGGGATGGATCAAAACTCCAGTAGTTTCTGCATCCAACAAAACTTAAACCTAAATTTTGAAAAAAAAAAAAAAAAACTAAAAGGAAAGGAGGGGGAATGAATGAAATAGCACAAATAAGCAAAGCAAGTGAATCACAATAAAGGTATGAAACTTGACAATTTTCATTACCCTTTAATATTGTAATAAAAAAAAGTGATAAAATAGTAGATGGGGTTTCCATTGTAAGACAATTTTAGATGCTTTTTCTCGTTTTGCATGGAAAATTCAAAAGAATAATGTGAAAGTGAAGAATTAGGAATTCAATTCACAAGCAGCGTTATTAGTAAGCCATAGCAGAATGAAAAGTAAAGCTTAAACCAGAAAATCAATCATCGAACTGAAAATGAAAAGAAGAGAAGAGAATTCTAACCTTTTGCTTCAGTGATCGAAAGCAGAAAGTTGATCAAACCTGTGGAAAATAAATAAAATAAATAAATAAATAACCTTCGAGCATGCGTCTGACTAAAGAGTTAAAACTCCAAGCCCTAGCAGAAGCATTATTTGCAAGCTATTGAGAGGAAAGGTCAAATTTTCTGATGTGAACTGAAGACAGATAAGGGACGTAGAAATTTAAAATAGAATTAGAATTACAAGGCTCACACTTCACAGCTCCAGTCTATTTCTACGCCAAAATCGAACGTGGACCCTTCACCTTTTGCCTCACAAACAGACAGTTAACTTTTTTTTCTTTTAATTTCACTGGTTATGTGCACGGTTCAAAAATTAAAAAAATATAAATTTGTAAGTTAACCAACAGTTATTTAAATTAGGCACCGAATTTTTAAAACATTTAAATTTAAATTCAATCCATACTAAAAAAAAATGAAAGACTTAAATACTTTTAAATATTTTATTTTATTTTAATTTTTTGATATTTGAGTAACTTCCTTAACTAAATTTCTGTCGGTTAATTCTTGACACCTACTCAATAAAAATTATTTTAGTACAATGAAGCCAAAGTGTTAGAAAAATTAAAGAAGTGAAATTTACAAGTGTTGAGGATGGAAATTTTGCCTTACAAGTGTGCACTTGTTAATAGAAATGAGTGAACAATTGAGATTAAACTCCAAGTTCAACTTAATAAAACTTTTATAGTTAAAAATTCATTTAAGTTATTTTATTTTATTGCAATCAACGGACCTCCAATATTTATTTTTATTAATTTGAAACTTTATTTGGATAAAAAATTAACACTGTCAATTTTTTTACCAAATAAGAAAAAATTTCATATGATATCAATAAAATAGATTGATAACACTTAAAAATATAGTATTTTTACTTATCAAAATGGCTGTTAAAATTTAAAATTTGGTTGATTTTTGGTGCCTTAATGCTTATTTTGTGATTTTTAGGGTTTCAAACTTATAGACTTCATTTTAATGCAATCCATGCATGCAAGCATGCAATAGCATTTATGGCCCTATCTTAAAAACCTATAGCTGAACCACATTGGTCTAAATTCACCAAACCATGTGGCAAAGCTAGTGTTTGAAATGCACAATGACACTCCCTTGACATTTGGCCAAGACACTTGTAAGAGAAGATAATGCAAGTTTGAAAAAGTTTGCCACTTCGAGGATTCCACCACCTTATCATATTCGGCCACACCAATCTTAAGGAAAGTTTCATGTAATTTTAAAGGCACAAGGACTCTCTTATGCTGCTAGTTCAAATCTAAGAAGAAATAAATGATCAATTGAAGACTTTTAAGCCTAGAAGAACACTAAAGGATTTTGGCCAAAGATGTTTGTGTTGGAAAAGGATTCTTTTGTTCATCTCTTTGAAGATTTTCAAGATACATTAAGAGTTTGGATATAAATCATCACTTTGGTTTGAAAATAACCTTAGCCGAATCCAAGAGTGGAGATTTGTCAATATTTAATCAAGCATTGATCAAAGGCTAAGATTGCATCTTAAAGACTTTATTCAACCAAGCATTTCTAAGAAAAAAGAGTCCTATTCGACTGGCCCTCATTAGAAGATGAAGATGAGCTTTATCACTAAGTATTTGAATTTGAATTAAAGTCTTGTAATCCTTACCCCTTAGCTAAATCCCACTCTATAAATAGGAAGGTCATTCACCCATTCCATCATCCTACTTCGTACTTCTCTTCTCTCTTTTAGTTTTTGGTTTTAGTTCTTTTAATTTTTTAGTTTAGTTATTGGCTTATGTGACAAATTGGCTAATAACAAAGCTTTTGTTCTTTATAATTATTTTTCAATCAAAGAAATATTTTTTCAAGATCTCTTTTGCATTACTTTTAGATTTCAAATCTTGTTTTTCCATTCTCTATTTTTGCAAGCATACTTTTTATTTTAAAGTTTGATTCAAGCACTCTTTTACTCTTTATCAGTTTCGACCCTAGTCTTTTTTGATAATTTACTAAAGCTCACTTTTATGCAATCTTTCTTTTTTTTACAAGCATTCAATAATCTTACTTTCTTTGATTTCGAGATTTTAGTTCTTGTTTTTTTGATTTTGTTTATGACTATATTCTTTTACTTCCTAAGTAATAGTTGGAAAAGTCAAGATCCAAGCCTATATTGCTTTCAATCTTTTTTTTTTTTAATTTTCTTTGCAAGCAAAACCTAAGTTTTCACTTATTTAGATATAAGATTCTAAGATCTTGCATTTGGTAAATGTGAACAACCTAACATTACAATCTATAATCCATTGAGAGATAATACTAAAATATTTCCATTATTATTACTTTATTTGTGCACTTGCAGGTTATACGAAAAGCAACAATCAGATTTTTGGTACCATTATTAGGGATTATAGCTGTGTTCTCAATATGAATAAGGATTTCTTAAACTCTTGTAATCTAAACACTTTATTATTGTTGTTTTTAATGCATTTTTTTTTTCTGTTATGTTAGACTTCTATTGCAATAAGGCCAGAACCTTTGGGGATTATGACGAGTTGAGTTTTGAGTATCCCATATCCAACCACCATTCCAAGCTTCTTAACTATAGAGCATTTTTGAAAGGTATGACAAAAACCCACTTGCAACTATATTTCATAACTTGCATTGTTAACTGAATAGGTAGATGCTCTTGAACGAATGCATAATCTTAGATATGTTTAGTTAGTTCAAAGTACATATTATAGAGGTCGTAGTTATGAGATGCTATAGTGATAGGTATCAAGATAACCAATCCAGTATTATTCAAACACCTACACCTAAGATTGGAAGGATTATCCTAGTTATGTATGAGGAAGCAACCAAGAGCCATCATCTATATATACCCCAACCTACCTTTTGAATCATCCATCTTAATAGTACTTTTCTCCACCATACAATCCACCTCAAGAAAAGAAGTTAAATTTGGAGATGTTGACCCAATTAATGCAATCTAACAAAGCAATAATCCAAAGCCAAGCTGCATACATTGAGAACTTGCAAACCCAAATAGGTCAACTAGTTTAAGCCATAGCCAATTGCCCATTAGGAACCTTTTCTCGCAATACTGAGTCAAACCCTAAGAAACAAAGCAATGAATCATGCAATGATATGTACTCTTATAAGGAAAAAAGGATTTATTTTTCTTAAGATAAGGATGACACAATAGATGAGCTCGTAGCGATGAATCTACCTAGTTTCGTGAAAGATCTTGATGAGTATAGTTAAGAGGAAGACTCTAAGGAGGATTTAACTAAGGCGGATAAAATGTTAATACAAGTTGTGAAAGCACCCTTACAAAGTATAGAACCTGAAGTGGAAGGCAATTGTGAAGAAATGGAGGAAAAATATAAGACTAAAAAAGATTCTATAAAAAACCCCCAAGAAGAGGAAACAACCAAAGAATAGCAAAATGATATAGCACCTATTGTGACTGATCAACCCACATTTACTAGGGTGATGGACAAAGAAGTGGTGGAAATGAAAGATCATCTTGATGCAATAAAAGTAGAATCGGCTCTACGATCGAACATTCTTGAAAAATCTAGCATTAGTTCAACTATAGTTAAATGCGAGCCTTATAGTCTGCCTTTGCCAATTTCCTAACCTTATAAAGATATGATTTGGAATTGAATAAAGTAGAGAAGCCTGTTATTAAAGGTTGTTTATTTGAAGACATGTTTGAACTTTTAGAAGCACCCTTTATTAAGCCTAAGGAAAAAGATGATAACACACTAGTCATTTTGATGAAACTTACCATAGAGGAACCTTTAACCTTAGAAACCAACCCAATAGTTTCTATGGTTGTACTTTTTTCATTGTACTGAAGCCAGTGCCCACCTATCATAGTCTAGTTATATTGGAGGTGGAAACTTTAACCACAACAATTGAACACCACTGTCATGTAAAGCCTAATGTTGATGATGTGGTAAATAAAAAGATCATCAAATGGGTGGATGTTGGTGTTAAATACGAATTAATTACATAATCCTCTTTGGAAAAGGGTATGATCAAGCTTGACCAAACTGGCATTGTTTGGGATGCAACCCAAATTTTATTTTCATGGTTTATGTTTTTTTTATTTTTATTAAAGCAAGTATGTTTTAATATTTTTATTTGAATTATTTTTGTATGGATGAAATGAAGCAAGGATGATACCTCACACCAAGTTAAGATTTTTCCTTTTTTGTTTTCTACGTTGTTTAATTTAAGTGTTGGGGGGAGAAAGTTTTGAGAACTTAATTGTTTTTTAAAATTTTAACCCATCTTTACTTTCAAACCAAATTGACATACTAGATCTCATTACTATGCACACTTAGTTGAATTTAAATATATTTTCCAAGATTGACTAAAGTATGATATGAAGTTTAATTATAAATGTAGTGAAACTTGAAAGGAATACTTAAGCATGTTTCTATTTGAATATGATTTTTATACATATGATTCTATTCTTTTTTAATGAAATGTTATGATTTTTATGAAAGTTTGTAAGATGTGAATTTGCATGAAATTTGAGGATGTGAATAAGTGCTCTAGAATTCACTTACTCAACCCATAAGATAAAATCTTAGACTATATTTGACTTAAGAGATGATTCAGGTAGTTCTTCAGATTATTTGAGCTTTTTTCAAGCCATCTTGTGATGATGCATCCCTAGTACCTTTATTTTGAGCCTATTATATTAACCTTTTTCTTTGTTTATTTAACCTCATGATAAGCTTACTGAGCCTTTTCTTTGATTATTATCCTTTCTTTTGTTTTACCTAACCCAATTATGCTTACTTATGTATGGACATGTTTATGTATTTAGGAGGAAGGAAGGTGCAAGGAATGAATGAAAAGAAAAAAGAAAATGGCAAAAGCAAAGGGAAAGCCTAATAAAGCCAAAAATGGCTAAGTTTTTTTTTTTTTTTAAAAAAGGATGATGATGTCGTGAATAGATGAATAAAGTGATGCTTCATAAGTCAAAGTTTCAAAAAGAGCACTCAATTGTTCAAAGTTTTAAAAATTCAAAAAAAGTAAGCTTAGGGTCTTAAGCCTAAAATTTCCTTTTACTTACCTTGACCCAAGCCTTATTACAAGCCTAAAAGATTTTTTGATTTTGAGTCAAGTATGTAGGTCTAACATTAGTGGAGAGAGAAGGGGATGGTGAACATATGAAGTCTATTTTATATTTGAATTAAAATGTGATGAAGTATTTGCATTATTTTTAGTTGAGTTATATGTATGAATTAAATATTGAACAGATCTATACATGTATAGAGCATAAGATATTGGGAGCTTATCTTCGAAGGAATTTCTTGTAACTCTATGTTTATACTTAGCTTTGTATTATGCAATAGTGCATGATAGGAATCATGTAACTTATGACTTTGTGAGTATGTATAATGGCTTTTAGTTTGTTGATTTAAGGTTTTTGCTTGTGTTTTATTGATTTAAGGTTTTTGCTTGAGGACAAGCAAAAACCTCAATGTGGGGGTGTATGATAACACCTAAAAATATATTATTTTTACATATCAAAATGGGTGCTAAAATTTAAATTTTGGTTGATTTTTGGTGCCTTAATGCTTATTTTGTGATTTTTAGGGTTTCCAGCTTATGGATTTCATTTTCATACAATCCATGCATGCAAGCATGCAAGAAGCATTTTAGGCCCTATCTTGGAAGCCCATAGCCGAACCACAATAGTCCAAATTCACCAAACCATATGGCAAAGCAAGTGTTTGAAGTGCACAAGATCTTTCACTGACATTTGGCCAAGACACTTGCAAGAAAGGATAATGCAAGTTTGAAAAAGTTTGCAACTTCAAGGATTCCACCACCTTATCCAATTCGGCCACACCAATCTTAAAGAGAGTTTCATGAAATTTTAAAGACACAAGAACTCTATCATGCGGCTAGTTCAAATCCAAGAAGAAGATAATGATCAATTGAAGACTTACAAGCCTAGAAGAACACTAAGGGATTTCACCAAAGATGTTTTTGTTTGAATTCTTTTGTTTATCTCTTTGAAGATTTTCAAGATACATCCTCAAGAGTTTAGATAAGAATCAATCACTTTGCTTTGAAAATCACCTTAGTTGAATCCAAGAGTAGAGATTTATTAAGATTTAATCAAGCATTGATTGTCAGAACGTATTAGTCTGGAGACTTAATTGCTAGACATAAAAAAATTAAAATTGTGAAAAACATAGGGAGTCGCCACCAATCTTTTTTAGAATGTGATTTGTCACTCAAAAATTTATGTTTCTAATAAAACAATAAAATTGTTTTAAAGTTTATTAAAAAGATAGTTTTGGTTTATGGAAATAGGATCAGATTTGAGAGTCAGTTACACATAGGGAAAGATTAGCACTCCTACAGTGCCCATAAATTGGTGCCAATTAGCCATGCACTATCTATAATTTTAGATAAAAATGTTTTTTATATGAAATTTAATTGTAATTCCTTTCATTTTTTGGGAAGGAAAATTAATTTAAAGAAATTTTTATTTAAGAATATTATGAAAATTTGAGATTAAAGAAATACTTTCAAATTTCTAACATAAAGGCAGAATTTAAAAATAGTCTTTCCACCTAAGATTTATCATAACATTCTTTCAAAAATAATAAAATAACATTCTTTTTATATTAAAATCATTGATGACTCTCCAACATCTAGTTAAAGTACCAACAATTATATTTCATGAAATGTTATTTTAATTTTGTTTACTTAAAATTAATTTTTTAAGAACTTTTTAAATAGTAAAAAAATAAAAATTAATATAATTAATATTGAATATCAATAATTAAAACAAACATATACATGGATTACAAATGAACACATTAATCTAAAAAATAAGACGTATGCAAATGATGATAAAAAGTGAATTTGTTAACTGGGTTTTCAAATATAAAAAGGCCACATGGATTTTTCAATCTCTAGGTAGAGTTTGTGTGTAACTATTTATGTTTAAAATCTCGTTCTATAATTTTTTATTATTTTATATTTCTATTTTATTATTTTGAGCAAACAAATTTATTTTAGGTTATGAAAAGGGACAAAAATTCTTAATGAAATAAAATTTCTCAAATACCCAAACATCTAGGTGGCATTTGGGAACCGATTATTTCATAAAAGGTTTTCATAATCCTTAAAAATTTATAATAAGTTTAAGGTTTTGGGTAGGTTTGGGGGTTCTAATTTAGGGTTTCGATTTAGGGTTTCAACCTTTGGATTTCGAGTTTCATGATTTAAGGTGTTACCTAGGACTTTTGGTTTTACCTAAGTTTTGATTTTCACCTAGGGTTTCGGTTTTCACCAAGGTTTCATTAAAGGCTTTAATTTTAAAGTTTTGGATTGGAGTTTCATTCTTGGGTTTTAACTTTAGGGTTTCACTGTAAGGTTTTAGTTTAGGGTTTCATTTAGGGTTTAGATTTTTATGGTATCAATTTAGAAATTTATGAGTTTCTCTAAAAATCTCTAACATTTAGGTAAACTCTTAGAATAAGTTTGTATTTCATAATTTTCAAAAATGAATTAAAATTATTTTTTATATTTTCCTTTTATTTTCTTGTTCATTTAAAAAATTTATTATTATTATAATTTATTAATCTTTTATTATTTTATTCTTTAATATTTAATAATTTCTTAACATTTAGGCGAAATTAAACTTTTTAAAGCTCAATTTTGAATCCATCCATCATCTAGGCCAGAATTGAAAAATTTTCTTTCTTCTTCTTCTTTTTTATATGACATATTTGAATACATTTTTATTTACTTACTTAATATTGTTATTATTTATACATTGAAGAATAGTGCATACAACCCAGCTAGTACCCAATACATGCACTAAAACTAAGCCCCTATTGACTTCATCACTTTTTAAACTACCTTTTTCTTAGGTTTCAAAAGAATTTTCAACTTTATGGATGAAGAACTCACATAAATACAAGGACCTTAAACAGCAAGCAATGATAAAACTGCTTCCATACAAGCCTAATCGTAAAGGAAAATGATGGAAAAGACACAATGCATAAAACAAGATATAGCTTGAAACACAGATGACAATCTCACATGCAGAAATGAAAAACATAGAAAACTTAACTTTTATCAAACAATGCATGCATATGAAACAAGGTAATAGACATGAAGGAAGAGACAAAAACATGGTTGGAGTTTTTACATAACAACAGTAGCCATGCGTAGATAAGGATAATAAAATAACACAAGTTTTAAAACTTTTAAGAACAAATTTGCATGCAAGAGAAAGGAACCTATCATTTTTCCACCAAAAAGCAATTTGGATCTTAACTATACTAGTGCGTGCTTTCAAGACTCCTTTTATCCTCTTCCTTGTTTTTCACATCCGGTTTCTCTTCATTTTTGCCTATTTTATTTATTTTTTTGCTACTGCTTCATCCTCTTTTGGTTCTTTTAATTTTCTCTACTGTAGTTTCCACTAACCACGCTATTGTAGTTTTTTCAATCTTTGCTACTACTTTACTACGTCTTGATTTTTCTACTATTTTTTGGTTTATGTCTCTATTACAAGATTTTTTTTACTGCTTGTTTCTTTTTTGTGGCTGTTAGTCATTTTTTATAAGTTTGTTTTCTCTGTTTCATGTACTGTCTAACTTTTTTTAGTTTTCTTTACAATTTCATGCTTTTTTCTTCTACCATCTATCATCTCCGTAAACGCCCCAGCATTTCAGTTTTTATTTTCTTCCCTTCAATTTTTTTCGACTCTTTTCACTACTATTTCACCATTTTGCCGATTATGTTTACTGCTCCCAGTTTACTTCCATTTGCTACCTTTTTTCATTCTGACTTTATTCCTTTTTCTTTTTCTTTTTTCTTTTTTATTTTTCTTTCAATGCTCGTCAGCCTCTTTCTCTTTTTTGATTTTTTCTTACCTTCTCACATTGTTTCTTCACGTTGCCAGCATGCCTTTTTTTTTTTTTCCTTTATTCTCTTTTATGTGGCCCTTTCGTTTACCAATTATCTTCTTTTTTTGGTTGGCTTCCACTTCTTTTTTTCTTACTTTTCTCTCATTTTTTGATTTTTTTACCTTTTTTTCCCTTCTCCCGAATGCCAGTACCCGTTTTACTACTATTTTTTTTAATCCAATTTTCTTTAATCTCCATTTTCTTTTGTACATTCTGCCACTTTTCGACATCCTATAGATGGCAATTTAGGTAACCTTCTCTTTTGTCATTTTTACTCAATAGCTTCTCACATTGGCTAGCTTTTTTCCCACATTTATAGCTCTTGTAAGGGGCTTTAAACTCATGCAAGCTTATACATAATTTGGCTAGACACTTTTTCATTTTTACGTGAAAAATGGTCCCACTTGAGCCTTTATGTTATTTTTTTGTGTTGGTTATGTTTTGGGCTCCTTGTATTTGCTTCACTTGGGTCTTCATAATTTATTTTAGGCCATGCTTTATATTATTTATATATATATTTTACGTTTAATAATTAATTTAATGATTTATATATATTATAAATTTTATATTATATATATTTTTTTGGATTTTTATTTAATGAGCCAACAACAAGCCTTTAATGGGCTTTGAAAAAACCTTTTATAGGGCCCTTTATTTGGTTATTTTGGATGTTATATGGTGCACTTAAAAGTGAGTCATATATTGGGCTCAAAAAATTAAGATCGAGTCTAATTGCAAAAACTAACCCTAGGTTAAAAGCTAAAGTATCCTAGATAAAAATATGTATCTATAGTTACCCTTCTCTACATATTTTTAAGAATAAAAATAAAGTAAAAACATAAATTTAAATTTTCTCTAGATACTACCTTTTAAAACCCTTTTTTTCTTTTTTTTTTTGTTTTATTTTGCTTTGGCTTTTTTTTGTTTTGGTTTTTTTGTTTTTGTTTTTATTTTTTGGTTTTTGTTTTTTTCTCTGTTTTTTTTTTTGATAACACCACAAGTCTGAAAATACAAAACTACTAGGACATATCACAAGTCAAAAAATAAAGAACGACCAAGACAACACTGTAAGTCAGAAATAAAGAACGACTGGGACAATACCGTAAGTCAAAAAATAAAGAATAACTAGGACTACACTATATGTCAAAAAATAGAGAATGACTGAGATGAAATATTCATTGTTGTTACTTAGACTAGGCTTAAATTTTCCTTAGTGTTAGCTAATTGGGCTTAAATTCTTCATTAAATGCCATCTAAACTAAGCTAAATCTTCATTGGGGCTAGGTAATATGGGCTTAAATTTTCATTGAGTGCTAGCTAAATTTGGCTTAAATATTCCATTGGATGCTAACTAAATTGGGCTTAAATTTTTGTTGGTGCTAATTAATATAGGCTTAAAACCTGGGTGCCAACTAAATTTGGCTTAAATCATTTCATGATGCCAACCTAGGTGCCAACTAAATTAAGCTTAAATTATTTCATGATGCCAACTAAACTGGGCTTAAACTTCAATTGGTGCCAATTAATACTAGGCTTAAAACCTAGGTGACAGCTATACTAGGCTTAAATCTTTCATTGATGTCAGTCAAACTAGGTTTAAATACTTCATTAATGTCAATCAAACTAGGCTTAAATCTTTTCATGAGGTGCTAAATAAATTGAGCTTAAATTTCCATTGGTGCCAATTACTATTGGGCTTAAAACGTGGGTGTCAGCTAAACTAGACTTAAATCTTTTCATGATGTGTCAACTAAACTGGGCTTAAATCTTTTCATGAGGTGCTAGATAAACTAGGCTTAATTTTCATTGGTGACAGCTAAACTAGGCTTAAAACTTAGCTGCCAGCACATCTAGGCTTAAATGTTTTCATGGGATGCTAGCTAAATTAGGTTTAAATTTTCTTGAGTGTCAACTAAGTTGGGCTTAAATCTTTTCATGAGTGCTAGCTAAACTGGACTTAAAACTTTAAAAGTGCCAGCTAGACTGGGGTTAAATCTTTTCATAATATGCTAGCTAAACTGGGTTTAAATCTTTCATTGATGCCAGCTAGATTAGCTTAAATTTTTTCATAAGAGCCGAGTAAATTAGGCTTAATTTTCATTGGTGCTAGCTAAACTGGGCTTAAAACTTGGGTGCCAACTAATTTGGGCTTAAATCATATCATAGGATGCTAGCTAAATTAGGTTTAAATTCTTTGGGTGCTAGTTAAGTTGGGCGTAAATCTATTCATGAGTGCCAACTAAACTGGGCTTAAACTTCAAAAGTGCTAGCTAGATTGGGCTTAAATCTTTTCATAATGTGCCAGCTAAACTAAGCTTAAATCTTTCATTAATGCCAACTAGATTCGACTTAAATTTTCCTGAATGTCAGATAAATTGGCCTTAAGTTCTCAAGAATTAGTGATTTTTATCAAAAATGAAAGAGGTGAAAATTTTTTTTCCAAATGGATTGAATGGTTCAGCATACAAAGGTTTCTATTCATTCAAAAGAGTTTCTCCACTTGAAAGGGGTAAACGAGACATATACCTTCTCCATGCAGGCTCACAGATGAAACATATATTTTTTCAAAAACATGAATCCCTTGAAAACTAAACATATTCAATCATTTTTTTTAGCCTTTAAATGTGTCATTTTGATATATGTTAAGGTTAGTTGTAAGGGTTTGAAATTTTAAAATTGGGAATGGAAAAAGCTAAGACATTTTAAATCAACCCTTCTCAAACTTTTGGGACCTTGATATTTCAAATCTTTCAAAAAGGTTTGGCTTATCTTTGTTCAATACCTATCATATTTAGCATTAGGAGTGGCCTTTAAAATTTACTCTAGACTGCCTTTTTTAGGGTTTTTACCCTAGAGTCATATTTATTTTTTCTATTTTTTCCTTTTTTTTATTTTTTATATTAATTATCATACTATGCACTTAAAAATTCAAACCTAATCAAAAGCAGTTAATGGGCCAAATAAAAAAGTAAGTAATAAAAAACTAATAAACCTCACCATGATATAAGAAGGTTTATTAGTTTCAGGGTCATTTTTCTAAGAGAAGCTCTTTAATTTTTCAGCATCCATGCTTGATCTAATATGGACTTTTCATAGAATGTAAGATAGGCTAAGTTTTGAGGTTGCCAAAAAAAAGGATAAACATGACCAAATAAATGCTCAAAGGTAATTAAAACCAATGATCATTATTTATTTTGAAAGATTCACTTTGGGGTATATTCCCTTTCATTTTCTTGAGCTTTCCACCCATTCATTTTATCTCATTTATTTATTTTTTTTTCTTTTTTTTTATTCTTCTTTATTTCTTTTCTTTTCCTTTTTCTTTCACTTCTTCTTTTCTCTAAGTAGATTTAAAATTTTTAAGAATTTTTATATTAGGCCTTTGCCCCAACATACAAAATTTCATATGGACATCACCATTTTTTTACCCTAAATGCATCTCTTTTTAACCCATATTTTGGAAGGTGATCCTTAGTTAAGGTTCATTTTTTAAAGAATTTTATGAAGCTCAAAGGGGTAGTAAATGATGGAATTCAAGATTTAAAAGGATGATGAAAAATCGCCATTTGTCATCTTTAGTATGATCACTTAAAATGAAGAGCAATTCTTTTTAGAAAAATGAATTTGAAGAAAGATTTTTATTTCAAAAGTTTTCTTTCTTCTCTTTTTTTGTTTATTTTTTGAATTATTGGCTTTCTTGACTTTTCTTTTGGCTTTTTCATCTTGATTTTTTTTTCAAAATTTTTGATTTGTTAGGTTTGGATTTATTCAAATTTTCTAAGTGCATGATGTCATAACCATTTTTCTTTTGTCTTTTTCTCTTCTATTTTCTTTTTTACCTTTTTTACTTTTTTTTTACCAACCCTTCCATGACTCATACATAAATTTACTTTATCGATAATGTGATTCATGGGAGATGTCCCATTTTGACAAACCACCCTGAATGAAATTTATTATGAGAAAAGGGTCATGTCGAATGAATGAGGAAAATGTCATATAGAATGAACCCATTTAAGGTATCAAATGGTCTATTTCATTTTACCAAAAAAAGAATAAATGGGCTAATCACAACTAACATTATCTTAAGGGCAATGAGCTCTTTTTTTCTAGTCGACATGCCTCCAAGACACATGAGCTAGGCCAATTTTAGGGTAAAAAGCTAAAAGGTTGGTAAATTTGAGGTTATTTTACAAGACTTAGGGTAACTTTAATTTTGAAAATTTTTAGAACTATAGTGTAACATTGACACATTAAATTACCATATTTGAATTCTTAAAAATGTTATATGTGTTTAATTTTTAGGAATCACATTTTATTTAAATTGGCTATTTCATTGTTCATTGCTTTGTAAAAGAATATCACCCTTTGATATCATAACATTATGAGAAGAGAGTAGTGTTCACAAATTCAAAGCTATTGAAGGGTCATGGCTAATGGATGAAATCAATTGAATGATTTAAAAAATAGGTTTTGGTATTTGAAAAATTCCTAATAGTGATTGCCAACTCCTTTGAGACTTAAAACTTTTTTTTTGTCTTTTTCTTTTTTCACTTTTTTTAGGGTATATTTTTTATAACCTTGGGACCTAACTATGTGAGGCTTTAGTCAAATCTAACATTTTTCTCCCTTTTACAAATTACAAGTCAAAAATTTAATAGAAATTGAAAATATCAAATGATGATATACATCTATGAAACACTCATGTAGCACAGGATTTATTCATTCAATGCAAACACTTAAACATGAACCAAAAATTCACATTTTTAATAGTATTCTTAAAATGACACTTAAACTTATAGAAACAAAAGTTTCCTACTTGGTGCTTCAACCTTAACATCGTTGACCCTCAATTTCATTGCTATAAATCATCAAAACCACTAACCATTTCTTTAAACTTTACAGTATCCGCATCGATCAAAAACTAAACTATATCTTTGAAAGTAGTATAATCTTCTATGCAATGCCTTTCAACCTTATCATAGAATTCACACTTAACATTAGGATTATACGACTTAGGGTAAGAAGGCTTTTTGGTTCTTATAAGGATAATAAAAATCATATGATTTTTAATAAGTAAGGTGAATAGCTTAGCGTAAGATATTGGGAGTGAATAATACATCTTAACTCTCTTTCCCTTAAGCTTTGTGAATGGCTTGGGTTGATCTTTCGTTTTGGGAATATTTATGACGAAGGAACTGAAGCACATAGATGAAGTGGTTGAGGAAAATTATTGGCCCAAAATGTCAGTTGGGAACAATACAGTGACTAGTAGGAATAGTCATTCCTCAAACCTTCTTATATCATGGTGAGGTTTCTCTCATTTCACCCTTCAACAATTATCTCTTAAGCATATCCGTAAAAAATATTCCCTTGCATTTCATTAGGAATTTTCACATTAGCATCCATAATTCTTCCCATTTTTATGCCATTCCCTAGTAGTTAAAGGTGGTTGAACTTGCGACACAACCTCTTTCCACCTAGCAACATATTCTTTATAACTCTCACTGAGGCTTTTTCTCATGTTTTGAAATGTTAATCGATTTAGAACCATCTTTAACATATACTGGTACCACTTTAAGAATGCTCGAGATAAATCCCTCTAAATACAAATTGGCTACTTTATAAACTATAATACCAATTAACTATAGCCCTAGTCAAACTTTCTTTAAAAACATGAAGAAGTAACTTTTCATCACCAGCATACCCAACCATTTTGTAACAGTATTAAGCTAAATATGTCTTAGGATATCTAGTTCCATTATACTTTTCAAATGTCAAAACCTTAAACTTGGATGGAATAACCACATTTGAAACTAGTTGGGATTCTTTTGCATCACATGATTTATCTTTGCCTTCAATAGCTTGAATCCTTTCTATTAAGAGACTATACCTCTTCTATTCATTTAGACTCCAAGACCCCTCCTTTAAGGGTTCTAAGCTAAGTCTTTTAGGTTGATTATTTCTTTAAACAAAAAGTCCATTGATAATCACCTCTATTTTTCTTATTAAATCAAATATTCTCCTTAACCCCTTCTTCTCCTATTAAATCTAATACCTTTCTTAAATCCTTTCTTCTAAAAGACTATACCTCCTCTGTTTATTTAAGGTCCACGACCATTCCCTTAAAGGGTCCTAAGCTAAGTCTTTTGAGTTGATTATTTCCTTGAGCAAAAAGTCCTTCGATAATCTCTTTCATCTCTCCTATTAAATTAAATATTCTTCTGATCCTTAGAAGAAATCATAGAGATTATTCTTAAAAAAATTCTTTCTTTTAGAGCAGCCATGAATTACATTATATTAAATGGATTCATAAATGGATGAATGAATGAATGAATGAATGCATAAATGAAAAATCTTTTTAGTAAAAAGTATGAAAATTGGCAAATAAGCTAGAATGAAAGACAAATGAAAATTTACATATCTAAGTTCAAAAGACAACATTATACTAACATAAAAAGAAACATTTTTCAAACAGAATAAATTCATAAAGCATTCCATTTTTCCAACCAAACTATCACTTGAAAATAAAAACTCTATCCATGTACATCATCATGCCATCCCCTTCTCATTATTCCTAAATTTTTAATTCCATATTTTAGTTAGATCAAACCATTTTGCATTTATGAGTGATTGCACCTTGTGTTTGAAACCCTTCATGCAATCCCATTATGGCATTCATATCTTGCATTTGGGTTAAAATATTTTAGGTATGAAGGCTTTAAAGGTTTCAAAAGCTATAAAGGCACAAAGACAACAAGATGTCTTTCCAACAAATAGGGAAAGAGTTTTCCATAGAAAATGAGGAAAGGATCCAATTTTTTTTTCTTGGGTAATTTTTAGGCAACAGGTTAACTAGGAGTTCAAGGATTTGGCAATGGTGCAAAAGTTCAAAATTGAGTTATTGGTTGAACATGTGGTTGGGGAATGGAAGGCTAAATATTTTGGTTTAGATATGGATTTCTTGAAGATTGTATGAAGTTTTAGGGCTTGATTGTAGATGTTTGGAAAAAAGGCAGAAAACAGTCATGAGAAGGATTTTAATACAAGTTTGAGTTTGAAACAACTAGTGAAAATTGCATGGAACCTGGTGACTCTATCTTGGAAATCCACTTCTAAAGCTTCGAAACTTGAATGGTCAGATTACTTATCCTTTTTATGATCTTGTCCTAACCTTCATTATTGCTCAAACCACTGAATGCTTTAGCATGCTCAAAAAATTTACTAGGCCTAGCAAGAATTAGTTGATGTGACTCATTGAGTTCATAGGATTTACTTAAGCTGAAGTCGGTATGGACCTTTAAGAAGATACCAAAGTAAATTCCTTAAACTCTTTAATTGTCTTTGTCTACTCAGCGAGCTATTTTGTCATGATTCGAATGTCATGACCAAACTCCTCTTAATTGAGTTTTAACACACTAATCTGAGCCTCCAATTAATCCTCCATATTTTTAGCTTCTTATACTCACTAAAACAAATGCTTTATTTTAAATATTTAAACCAAAATACTTATGCTATTAATCTTGATGGATGAATGACATAAAACAATTTTTAATTTGCATGCTATATAGAATATGTTTATGAATGCTTGAATATGATAAAAATGCAAAAATATATACAAAAATGGACCCAAAATATAGAAGTTAACTTAATGATGAATGTAGAATGAGATGACTAAATTCCAAAAAGAAAACAAACTTCTTACCTATCCTAAATCTTTTTTTGCTCTTTTTGCCTTTTTCCCTTTTTTTTCCATCTTTTTTTTTTATCCTAGCTTTATTTGCACTATTGTTACTCTTAGACACAAACTGTATCAAAGTGCCCTACATATCTTAATTTAGGTAATTGTTATGAAAGAAAATGGCATGGCTTTGAACTTCTAAATAATTTCTACAAGAGATCGACACCACTAATGGCTCTATGAGAACTCTTTTTTTTTTTATCAATGACAGACCTAAAACAATACCCCCTCTTAAAATATAATACCTATATAATGTAAGCAACAAAATCAAAAGGTATAAAAATTAAAATGAATCAACAATTCAAAATAAACAAGTAATTGAAACAATATAGCAACCATATAATACAATAAAATAATATAATATATATAGTGTCCTAACTTTTGGTACTTTTCTAAAAAGGTGGCATGGCTCTAAGCCTAGGTAGGCTTCTTATGGCTCTCAATATGTTGGCTTGGGAGTTATTTATGTAAAGGTTCCCAGATCAAGCCTTACATCATCATCTATTAGAGACTAATAAGGCACACTAATCCTCACGTATTATAGGCTACAAACAGAATGGGTTTGAGCTGAGTGGAAGTGTTTTGCTAACAAATGCAGAGGTTATCATCTCATGAGAGTGTAAGCTACTTCATTTCCTCTTAAAAGGGATGAAGCCTCGGTCTAGAGCTCATACATGTATGTGTATATTCAATAGTGTGCAAAATGGTATATTAATTAAAACACCATAAATAAATCACAAAGACAAAAATCAAAACAAGACAATAACTAACATGCATTTTATTTTGTTTATTAACCTATATATATTTTTGAAAAATTAAAGTAAAAGAAATTAAATTAAATATCAAATAAAAACAATTAAATCCAAAAATTTTTAATAGCACATAATTAATATTTTTGGCCTGACTTTCAAAATGTCCTTAGTAGAGTCACCAAGCTATCAAAACATATCAGTCCAAAGACTCAATCGCTAGACATAAAAAATTAAAATTGTGAAAAACATAGGGAGTTACCACCTATATTTTTTAGGATATGATTGGCCACCCAAAAATTTATCTTTTTAATAAAATAATAAAACAGATTTAAAGTTTATTAAAAAAATAGTTTTGGTCTAACAAAACAATATCAAGTCCGGAAATCGATTACATGTTGGGAATGATTAACACCCCTACAATGCCCACAAAATTGATACCAATTAACCATGCACTATCAATAATTTTGAATAAAAATGTTTTTTATGTGAAATTTAATTGTAATTCCTTTCATTTTTTGGGAAAGAAAATTAATTTAAAGAAATCTTATTCAAGAATTTTATGAAAATTTTATATTAAAGAAATACCTTCAAATTCCCCGACATAAAGGTAATATTCAAATATTGTTTTTCTATCTAAGATTTATCATAACATTCCTTCAAAAATAATAAAATAACATTCTTTGTAAATGATAGTCATTGATGACTCTCTAACATCTGGGTAGAGTACCAATAATTATATTTCATGGAATGCTATTTTAATTTATTTACTTAAAATTAATTTTTTAAGAACTTTTTAAGTAGTAAAAAAATGAAAAATAATATAATTAATATTGAACATCAATAATTAAAACAAACATATATATATATGCATTACAAATGAACACATTAATCTAAAAAAATAAGACATATGCAAATGATGATAAAAAGTGAAATTTTAAATCGGTTTTAAAATACAAAATGATCACTTGGACTTTCTAACCTCTAGGCAAAGTTTGGATGCAACTATTTATATTTAAAATGCCATTTTATAATTTTTTATAATTTTATAATTTTATAATTGTTATTTTGAACAAACAAATTTATTTTAGATTATGGAAATGTATGAAAATTCTTAATGAAATAGAATTTTCTAAATACCCCATCATCTAGGTGGCATTTGCAAATCGATTTTTTCATAATAGGTTTTCATACAAATCCTTAAAAATTTAAAACAAGTTTTGGGTTTTAGGTAGGTTTGGAATTCCAATTTAGAGTTTTGATTTAGGGTTTCAACCTTAGGATTTCAGGTTTTACAATTTAAAGTGTTACTTAGGACTTTTGGGTTTTACCTAAGGTTTCAATTTTTGCCTAAGGTTTCGTTGAGGGCTGTAACTTTAAAGTTTCAAATTGGGGTTTCATTTTGGGGTTTTAATTTTAAGGTTTTACTTTAGGGTTTTAGTTTAGAGTTTCATTTAGGGTTTAGATTTTTAGGGTTTGAATTTAGGAATTTATGAGCATATCTAAAGATCTCCAACATCTAAGCAAATTTTTGGAGCAAACTCGTATTTCATAATTTTGAATAATTAATTAAAATAAAATTTTATATTTTCCCCTTATTTTCCTTTTTAGTAAAATATTATTATTATTATTATAATTTATTAATCTTTTATTTTTTATTCTTTAATATTTAATAATTTCTCAACATCTAGGCGGAATTAAACTTTTTAAAAATCAATTTTGAATCCCTCCATCATTTAGGCAGGGATTTAAAAATTTTCTTTCTTCTTCTTCTTTTTTATATGACCTATTTAAAGAAATTTTTATTTATTTGCTTAATATTGTTATTATTTATACATTCAAGAACAGTGTATACAACCCAGTTACTTCCCAATATATTCATTAAAACTAAGCCCTTCTTGATTCCATCACTTTTTGAACTACCTTTTTCCTGGGTTTCAAAAGAATTTTCGGCTATATGGACGAAGAAGTCACACAAGTACAGGGACCTAAAACAGCAAGCAATGATGAAATAGCTTCCATACCAGCCTAATCGTAAGGGAAAAGGATGGAAAAGACACAATGCATAAAACAAGATATAGCTTGAAACACGATGACAATCTCATGTGCAGAAACTGGAAACATAAAAAACCTAACTTCTATCTAACAGTCCACTCATATGAAGCAAGGTAACAAACATGAAGGGAGAGACAAAAATGTGGTTGGAGTTTCTGCATACCAACAGTAGCCATGCGCAGATAAGGACAATCAAATAACACAAGTTTTAAAAGTTTTAAGAATGAATTTGCATGCAAGAGAAAGGAACCTATCTATTTTTCCAACAAAAAGTAATTTCGATCTCAACTCTACTAGTGCACGCTTTCAAGACTCTTTTTTTTCTCTTGTTTTTCATGTCCATCTTCTCTTCACTTTTGCCTGTTTTATTATTGTTATTATTATTTTTGCTACTGCTTCATCTCTTTTTAGTTATTTTGTTTTTTCTCAGCTGTAGTCTCCATCAACCATGCTACTGCAGTTTTTTCAATCTTTGCTATCGCTTTACTACGTTTTGATTTTTTTATTGTTTTCTGGTTTTTGTCTCTACCGCAAGGATTTTTTTTTTTACTGCTTGTCTCCTTCTCGTGGTTGTTAGTTTTTTCTGTAGGTCAGTTTTTTCTATTTCACGTACTGCCTAACTTCTTTTAGTTCTTCTCACAATTTCATGCTTTTCTCTTCTACCATCACCGTCTTTGTAAATGCCCTTACGCTGCAGTTTTTGTTTTCTTCCCTTTAATTTTTTTTCTGCTTTTTTTCCTTGCTGCTTCTCTATCTTGCCACTTCTGTTTGCTGCTCCCAGTTTGCTTCCATTTGCTACCTTTTTTCCTTCTGACTTTGGTCCCTTCTCTTTTCTTTTTTTATTTGTTTATTTTCCTTTCAACGCCCGTCAGCCTTTGTCTCTCTCTTTTTTTTTTCTTGCTTCCTCACGTTGCTTTTTCATGTTACCAGCATGCCTTTTTTTCCCTCCTTCTCTTTTGCGTGGCCTCTCCCATTTGCTAGTTATCTCCCTTTTCTGGTTGGCTTCTACCTCTTTTCTTACTACTTTTCTCTCCTTTTCTGATTTTTTTGCCTTTTTTTGCCTTTATCCAAATGCCAGTACCGATTTTACTGCTACTTTTTTTAATCCAATTCTCTTTAATTTCCAATTTTTTTTTTGCACGTTCTGCCTCTTTCCCACGTCCCATGCATGGCAGTCTAGGCAGCGCTCTCCCTTGCCCTTTTTGCTTAGTAGCTTCCCACATTGGGTAGCTTTTTTTGCACATGTATAGCTCATGTAAAGGGCTTTAAACCTCATGCAAGCTCATACATAATTTGGCTAGACACTTTTTCATTTTTAGTTGAAAAATGGTCCCATTTGGGCCTTTATGTTATTTTTTATTTTGGTTTTGTTTTTGGCTCCTTGTATTTGCTTCCCTTAGGTTTTCGTAATTTATTTTGGGCCAAGCTTTATATTACTTTTATATATATTTATGATTAATAATTAATTTAATGATATATATATTTTATATATTATATATTTTATATTCTATATATTTTATTTATTTGGATTTTCATTTAATGGGCCAACAATGAGTCTTTAATGGGTTTTGAAAAAACCTTTTATCCAACCTTTTATTGGGCTATTTTGGGCCTTATGCAAAGTACTTAAAAGTGAGCCATATATTGGGCTTGAAAAATGAAAATTGAGCCTAATTACAAAAACCAACCTCATATTAAAAGCTAAAGTATCCCAGATAAAATTAGGTATCTACATTGATCAAAGGCTAAGATTGCATCCTAAGAGCCTATTCGGTCAAGCATTCCAGAGAAAAAAGAGTCACATTTGGCTAGACCCTCATTAGAAGATGAAGATGAGCTCTATCCCCAAGTATTTGAATTTGAATTAAAGTCTTATAATCCCTACCCCATTGGCCGAATCACACTCTATAAATAGAAAGGCCATTCACCCTATTCCATCATCCCATTCCTCACTTCTTTTCTCTCTTTTAATTTTTAGTTTTAGTTATTGGTTTAGGTGATAGATTGGCCAATAACAAAGCTCTAGTTCTTTATAATTCTTTTTCAATCAAAGAAGTATTTTTTGAATATCTCTTTTACATTACTTTTAGATTTCAAATATTGTTTTTCCATTCTTTATTTCGGCAAGCATACTTTTTATTTTAAAGTTCGATTCAAGCACTCTTTTACTTTTTACAAGTTTTGACACTAGTTTTTTAATGATCTACAAAGCTTACTTTTATCTAATCTTTCTTTTCTTCACTACCATTTAGCAATCTTACTTTCTTTGCTTTCAAGATTTTAATTCTTGTCTTTTAGATTTTGTTTGTGGCTATATTATTTTACTTCCCAAGTGACAGTTGAAAAAGTCAAGATCTAAGCCTATATTACTTTCAATCTTTTCTTTTATTTTCTTTGCAAGCAAAACCCAAGTTATCACTTGTTTAGACATAGGATTCTAAGATCTCATATTTGGTAATTGTGAACAACCCAACATTATAATCTATAATCTCTTGAGAGATGATATTGAAATACTTCTATTATTATTACTTGATCTATGCACTTGCAAGCTATATGAAAAGTAGCAATCATAGACCAAAGGTTGTCACGTCACACAATTAATATATGTAAAAATTAAGTAAAATAATTTTTTCTTTTTTTTTCTTCTCAATTTTCTCTCTTCCTTTATACGATCACTCTAAGGGTTCAATTGACTATAATTTGAAGATTGATTGATTTAATTTTGGCATGTGACTAATTTTTTCTATTTAAGGGTTCTATTAAGTTGAATATAAAATTAAGTGATTGTAATAAAATATTAAGAGTTTATATTATTATTGAATTATAACTTAAAAGTATTTTTAACATTTTAACCAGTTTAAATTACTAAATTGCAACATGCTATGTAAAAAAGAAAAATGCTTAAAAAGTGTTCTTGTATTCTTCTATTCACATCAATCATATATATACATTAGGGAAGCATTCCTGCTAGACGATGGGTTTATAATATTAAAATATCTAAAATCATTTTGAGTGGTATTAAAAATGTTCTTAATATTATGATAACATCTTTGTTTTTTTGTTAAGTGCTTAATGAATATATATTTTTGAAAATTAATCAATTTGTAAAAGAATTAGAAACTGAACTAATCCTAAGACCACTAAATTGAACTAACTCCTAAATTCTTAAGCCAAATTGAACCTAACCCTAAACCTTAAAACTAACCTTAGGCCCTTAACCTAAGATAAACCCTAATCCAAACCAACCCTAGACCCTAATTAAACCAAAAGGCCAATCCCCCAAACCCTAAAAAACCAACCCTTAACCCTATCATGCATTAACATCTCATTTTACTTTATTGTTGCATGTGTTCTTGAATTAACATCCATTTACATTTTATCATTCATGTTTAATTGTCATGCATATATTATATATACTTGTGTTCATGCATACCATTCACATGTCTAAATTCCAATTATCCTACCTTAAACCTAGCTTCATATTACAAACTTCATAAAGACCTAAAGATCTTAAGTTATGTGTGTGTCTACATTAGCAAATAGAGATTTGAAAGGCAAACTTGTGAAATATGTCCACTCTTTGATGATGATTTGTTTAATTTCTTGGTTGCATAATCACAACTAAATTTCATGTGATGAAATGTAATGAACATTGGACACACCATAGGACTTCAATTAGATAGAAACTCATTTTTTAATGAATTTTATTTTAGCCTATTTTTATGATTTTTCCTTAAGTTATATTTATAGGGCAATCTTTGAGGAATTGCATGTATATAACTAATGGATATAGATTTTGATTCTAGCACTTTTTTATTTTACTTAAGGACAAGTAAAAGGTTAAATTTGATGGTGTGACAATTTTATTTTTATAGAACTTATTGAATCAATTAGGACTCCTAGTTGCTTGCTTATTGCATAATCCATAGCAAAAAAGGCAAAATTCCACCTAAACTTATTTACATTGTCTCTTATGTAGGATATTTGATCAAGCATGGAATTAAGGTGGTTTGGCAATAAAATATAGGATAAAGGAGTGCCATATTAACAAGACCTCCCTATCATGTTTGAACACCTTGGATGCTATATAGGAGAAGGAAGCCATGCAAGAAGAAATTTTTATGCCTTAACTAAGAATTGCATGTGTAAGTTGCCACCATTCTTGCATTGGCTCCATAAACTAATTGCAAGTTAAAGAGAGTAGAATTTCATGCTCTATTTGAGCTATGAAAAGGGTAACAAACTGCAAGGCAAGAAACAAACCATATTAGGATTCATTGCATGAGGAATGCATGACACTAGAAGACAAGTGATAGTTGTACAAGTTGCCAAAGAAGATAGCCGTTGCGTTCTCATCCCCCAAGCTTGAAATTGTATGGAAATGAGCTGGCAAATGAGTGTTTAATAGTTTAAGAGTTATCACAAGGATGGAAGATCATTAGTCCAAGTAAGAGACCTTGCATGGGCTATGGATGAAGCTACAAGATGACACATTCACTAAGTAGAACCAAAACTATCTCAACTAGAATGAAGTTGCTACCAGCCTTACTTAGATAGCCATTTGCACCTTTTTGAAGACCACGTGAAGTTGCTTATATGTCTTCTAGTTAGCCACCTACCATTGGATAATTACCATAACTTGGAGTTTAGTTGAATAAAAGAATAAGGCAGCTAGGCAGTCATAGGTTTGGCATGAAAAAGAAACCTCTATTTAATTGAAAATTGAAAGAGCTAACTTGGCTTGTTGCTACAACATGATTGGCCATTTAAAGACCTAGAACCTAACTATAAATAAGACATTTTGCTGCTAAGAGAACCAGCCCCTAGCCACCTTTTAGATATTTTACTTTTTTCTTTTACTAATGCATAAAAACTGCAACAACCATAGTTGTTCAATTTTCTAGTTTTTGTAGCGAATTGTCTTTGTATTTTTTTAGATTTTCAATGCCATTTTACTGGTTTTTCATACCTTATTTGTAGTTAATTTCCTTGTAAATTTTTAGAGTTTAAACTTGTTTTTATTCTATGTAGTTCTTCATTTCTTGCTTGTTTTCTGTTTCTATTTTCGTAAGCTATAATTTTGGTTTTTCTTGCATTTTGAGCTCTTTTTCTTTAAGTTTTCAAGAGCTATTTCATTCCTCCAATCTCTTACATTAAAGTTAAAATTTCCTTTAAAGTTTTTAGGCTTTGAAACCTTATTTTCTGATGCACGTTTGATAATTCTATATTTTATAGAATTATCATAGGTTTTATTGCATGAATTACACCCTTACTCACTTAATCTGAGCTTGTTTCTAACCACTTATTGCAAATTTACCAAAAACTTGTTCACTTTGTCTTGTGTGTAGGAAAATGAATGAAACATGGATTTAAGGAATGAAAAATGCCACAGCAACCCAAGTCCTACTTTTAAACTAACTCATAAAGGAACAAACTGATGGTGCACCTTACCATTGATTGTAGCTCTGTGCTTTACTTAAACCTTGTGAGATGCATGGTAGATTATGGAGGTAATTGGTGGATGGTTGAGGATACATGATAGAGTTTAAGGATGCAAGGTAGAGGATTAAGGTAGTCATGACATTTGAAGGATGTAAACTGTAAGGTGCTAGGGTGGAAGATGCCCTAATCATAATCATCCACATAAGTAGAATTAGTTGAACTTATCAATTTTTAGGGACAATTGTGGGATGAAAAAATCAAAATTTATATGGTAAATATGAGAGCTCCCATTGGCTAAGAGAATATCATAAGGATCACCAAAAATAGAATCACTTACCTCATCAAACAAAAAAATAATATTGTCAATTTCTTGCTTTCTAATTAGTCATGGTTTGTGAAAGAATTCTAGAAAAAATGTGGTGAGCTAAGTTGGAAGGTAATGAACATGAAGAAGGGAAAGTATTGATATATCTTACCTTATTACATGGGCTAAATTGGAATAGATAAAAGGAACCTCCCCTAACTAAGGCCGAATCTTACTATAAAAAATTTTTTATATACTGACACTTGGTTATACTGGCGGTCAAATTATGCCAATAAAAGAAACTTTTACTAATGGTTTTTTAATACCATCAGAATATATCATACCTTTACCAACACTTTTATACAACCGTTGGTATAGATAAACTTTTTTTTATAGTTTATACTATACGTTAGTATAAGTATGTTATATACTGACACTTATCTATATTGACGATTAAATTATGTAAGTAAAAAATATCTATATTGAAGAATTTTTATTACTGTCAGTATAAATAGTGCCTATACTAACACTTTGCAAATTCGTCAGTATAGGTAAACTTTTTTTGATGGGATATAAATATTCGTCAATATAAATATGTTATATATAGACAGTTATAATAACTGTCAATATAAGCTTAAAAAAATATTTATTCCTAATTTTTTTAAAAAATATTAATTCATAATATTTCCCTCTAATAAAAATTTTCAAAAACTATAATTTTCAAAAACTATAATTATTAATATATAAAATCTGTAACTTAATTAATTTTAAATTATAATAAGTTTTAAATAAAATTTGTAAGTGTTATATTAAGTAATACATTTATTATTAAATATTAGAATAAAAATTTTTTTAATTTAAATATTATATTAATTTGGTTTCAATTAATATTTTAGTTTTAATATGGTTTCATAAAATTTTAAAATCATTCTAGATTGAAAGTCAAATTATAAATAATCTACATAGTAGTATTTATATTCATATAAATACATAGTAGTATTTATATTCATATAAATATTTTTCGATGTTATTTGTAGAATTTTTTTTATAAAATAATATTTATCATTCACTGTATTAGTAGTTTAGGATACCAAAGTTCAAAAAAGGGGAATGAATTTTAAAAATGATCACAAGACATTTTACAAAAAACAAAATGCTTTCAATTTTTTGTAATTGAATATTCAAGGTGTTTTCTAGGCAAAAATGCCTTGAATATTTAAAAAAAAAAACGTTGAAATTCAAAAACGCATTGAATAATCCTCTCTAAATAAATAATTAGTAGATTATTAAAGGCATTTTTGGCTAAATTATTCAATATTTTGTAAGAGATTATTCAAGGCATTTTTTGGCCAAAAATGCCTTTAATAATTCCCTTATAAAAATTGAAGGGGATTATTTAAGGCATTTTTAGCCTTAAATGCCTTGACTAACCCCATTCAATTTTTTCTAAGGGATTATTCAAGGTGTTTTCTCACAAAAATGCCTTGAATAATAAAAAAAAAAATGAAAGGGGATTATTGAAGGCATTTCTAGCTAAAAACACCATTAATAATCTACTCATAAAAATTTAAGGGGATTATTCAAGGTGTTTTAGCCAGAAACGCCTTCAATAACCCCATTCAATATTTTGTAACAGATTATTCAAGATGTTTTTTGGCTAAAAACACCTTTAATAATCCTCTCATAAAAATTGAAGGGGATTATTCAAGGTATTTTTTGTCATAATCGCCTTAACTAACCCAATTCAATTTTTTCTAAGGGCTTATTCAAGGTATTTTCTCACAAAAACATGGGTTTATTTATTTCAGATTTGTATTTGTGTGAATCAAATAAATATATGTGATACTACGTATTACATATATGTATTTTAAATTACGAACATTGTAGTATTTCAATAAATTTGCCACACATCTGAATTTATAACTGATAATTTTGCCATATAAATATAATTTTTTTAAATAATTATACTCATTATATGTGTATTCATATAAGCTACCAATTGATATAAAACAAATATATACCAATAATATTAAACCAGTACCCCAATCTAGAAACTTAAATTGTCCATTCAACATGGCATGTTAAAAACATTATAAAAAATGAAATGCATATATTTACACCCAACCAACAATCTCTAAACTCAAGGTGTAGCAAACAATAATATATACTTAGACCACTCTTTACAGAGTTCATCAAGTACATCTGTCGTGAAGCTTTTTTTACTCTCCCACTATAAAAAAAATAAAAATAAATGTTAATAAAGGAGAACATAATTTAGGTTTTTTTTTTTGAAAGATATTACGATTGTATGAAATTAATAATAACCTTGAATGGTAGGTCATAAAATCATATAAAACTATCTCCCTTATAAAATGAATGACATAATATCCACATTTAGTATATCATGGTTGATGAGGAACTTGAAAAATAAATTAGTGGGTTTAGGAAACATTTAACTAAACAAACTCAACATAAAAGAATAAATTTCACATTTACCGATAATGACACCCAATTTATCTTTGCTTTCTTATCAACTATAGACATTCCCCTAAATTGAATAGAAAAAAGTATTTAATACAAAAATAGAAGTAATTATGAAGAAACATAAGATAATATAATAATATTAATACCTTTTTATAAAATTTTGAATATCAGTGTTAGGCTTCATCGTTGGTTGAGCAAAATTAAATAAGTATGGCATTAAGGAATTGGTATTAATCACAATGAGCTACCAATGATGACTACAAAATAATAAGAATGATATACTCAAATTAGGCATCATCTCAGATTCAGATAAGGTTGGAATAATTGTTTGTAGGAATATAACTTACACAACATTATACGGGAGCAAAAAATAATCGACCTATTTTTTCAAGCATTGACCCACATGATGATGATGAAAAATGATAGTGCCACTCTACTCACTAATGAAATTCAAGTCAACGAATCTGAATCTATGGGTTATTTGTCTCGCCTTGATCTCTTTATATAGGAAGTTGCATGATAATGATCAACAATACTAGTTAGTAATACATCGTAGTATAGATTAATACAAATTGACTTTGCAAATTTAAATTTATAAGCTAACCTTATATAGGCAACAATATTAGAAGTTGATATTTCATCCAAGGTATAGAATTCCTTAATTTTAGGCCCCCCAATGTAAGAAACTTATAGATGATGAAATAACCCATCCTCAGACTTAACAATAATGCAGTTTCCTCTAGATAAATGATTAAATGCATAATTAGATAACATATTAATGGTAACCTAAGCAAGGGTCATCCTCTGAGTCCCAACATCCTGCTACAATATATAATGAAGTATAAGTATTCAAACCACATTAATAAATATAATAAACAAATAAATATTAAGTGAATAAACAAAATCATACTTCATGGTCGGTATCGAAGGTTGGGTTTCTTGCCTGACTTACAATGAAATCTTATCTTAGTTGAATGATGCTAATCGATTGGCCTATAGGCATGGTAGGTTGCATTGCTGCCAACATCACCTCCAAAGCTACAAGTCATTACTGTTGATCATTCAGATATTGCTTTTGGTCATCAAGTCTTTGCTATTATTGCTCAATAATTGCTTCATATTGTACATTTATCATTTGAGGGGGTTTGGGTTAATTACTGAAGAACTTTGATGGCAACACAAATCTACCAACCCCATGAACTCGACCATGTTGTTCTTTCACTTATAATGCTAAACACAAGGGATCTTCACTATAATGGTTGCTAGTTCACTAGATTTAAATTTAGTAGTAAAATCATCTTGAAAGATAATAATAAGATGGGTCGTAACAACAAATCTATGCAAGTATAGAGTCATGCATACAAGCACAAAGCCAATCATATGTGATATAATAAACAGTTATACATACAATCTTCTTAGCCATTTCTTTGGCTGCTTCATTTGTAAACGATCTATCCTTCTGTATATGTCCTTGTTTCCATACATTTCATCTAAAAACTTTGGTGATAGAGATAGATGATTCCTAATAAATTAACACTATATAAGAATCAGAATCTATTAAATGAATGTTCATAAATATTCATTTATGAGTATAAAACAAATGTGTGAATACTTACAAGCTCATACTTGACATTTGCATAACCCTTTCTCGATGTCCGATAGTGATATACTTGTTTGGCCCAAATGTTCTTTTGTTGTTCTTTGATTTTCTAGAAAAGAAAGAAATTAAGTAAATCACACATTAAGATATCGAATATATTACATAAAATCTTATAAACAATTTTTTGTAATGGGTATGCATATCGAGAAATCTTTTGATAGTTAAGCTTGATCAAAATTCATACAATCTTGATAACTTATAACATCCGCATATGATAAAAGTCAAACAGCTAAGGTATCACTATAATTAGCAAATGGCAAAATATATTGGGTTGTTAATTTGCCTTTAAAGTCTCTTAATACTTTCCCAGACAATTGCAACACAAGCTTTTTACACTTAATTGAGACGTTGAACCATTCCTAAAAAATTTAGCACAATTAGTACGAACATATTGAATTTCAAATAAATGATCAATTAACAAATTTTATGAAATAGTTGAATAAACATACCACAATCGACTCCCATATACAATCCTTTAGATCATTAGAAATGCGTCACCAAGTATGATACACAATAGAAATGCTATTATGAATGACTACTCCAATATGACTAGCCAACTTGGTAGCTTCATCAGATACAGGCTGGCCACTTTGATTGAAGTCAATGTGAATTTTGGTGTTAGTCACTTATTTCATCCCCTTGCTTTTCTTTTTTTCATTATAGGTGTGTCTTCATTATGTTCAATAGCAGAAGAAGTATGTTCTTTGGATTCCATAATACTTGTGATTTTGATCATAATTATATGAAATATACCAAACTGTCTCTCTAAATTTCACACAGTATGTAATAAAATATAACCAATATCATACTATAGTTAGTACACCAATATATGTAAAACATCCTCAAACCAATAATATTTTATGAGTACAAGCCATACTATGATTCGCACCTTAAATAAGTGTTCCATGCAAAACAAATGATGAGTAAAAAAATACATGCAATTTCTACAATACCATTTAGCAAACCATAATATTTAAACCAAACTACAAAGAAACGCCATACATGCAATGAAGGGAGATTAGATGACTAAGGTGATGATGGAATGAATAAAAAATATATATAGTAAAGAACGAAAAAAATACCTATATCAAAGAATATAAATAATACAAAAGATAAATAAAATAAGGACATATCAATAAAAATAGAGGTGCGATGGTGTTGAGTTATTGAAGGTTGACGGTGATGAGAGATGAGAAAACCAAAGGCAAACTAAATGGGTTTAGAGGTTTTGGTTTGGTTGCAATGTAGCTTTTAATTGTTCTCTGTAATAGTAGTTTGGGATTCCAAAGTTCAAGATAAGGGAATGAATTTTAAAAATGATCACTAAAGGTATTTTACCAAAAAAAAAAGCACATTCAATTTTGTGTAAGGAAATATTCAAGGTGTAATTTGGGGAAAAATGCCTTCAATAATCCCAATGAAAAGAATAGCAAATTATTGAAGGCATTTAATCTAAGAATTATTCAAGACATTTTTGGCCAAAAATGCTTTTAATAACCCCGTTGAATATTTTGTTAGGGATTATTCGGGCATTTTTTAGGTAAAAATACCTTTAGTAATCTCTTTATAAATCCCTGAAGGGGATTATTCAAGGCATTTTATCACAAAAATGCCTTGAATGATTTCAAAAAAAATAGGAGAGGATTATTAAAGGCACTTATAATAGAAAATACCTCGAATAATCTCCTCTAAAAAATTAAAGAGGATTATTCAAGGCATTTTTGGCCCAAACTGCCTTGAATAATCCACTTATAAAAAATATAAAGGGATTATTTAAGGTGTTTTTGGCCAAAAGCACCTTCAATAACCACATTCAATATTTTGTTAGGAATTATATAAGATTTTTTTAGGCAAAAATGCCTTCAATAATCTCCTCATAAACACTTGAAAGGGATTATTCAAGGTGTTTTCGCCCATAAACTTCTTGACTAACCCCAAGGGATTATTCAAGCCATTTTATCACAAAAACATCTTGAATGATCTTAGAAAAATGGAAGAGGATTATTGAATTTTTTGTAAGAGATTATTCAATGTGTTTTCTAGGCTAAAACGCCTTGATTAATTCTCTTATAAAAATGTAAGGGATTGAAAGTGTTTTTTTGTAGAAAATGCCTTCAATAATCTCTTATAAAAAAATTTTGAGGATATATTCATGGTGTTTTTGGTAAAAAATACCTTAAATAATCTCTTCATAAAAATTGAAAGTGATTATTCAAGGCCTTTTTGGCCATAAATGCCTTGAATAACTAGATACCAAGATTTTTTAGAGATTATTCAAGGTATTTTCTGACAAAAAATACCTTCAATAATCTACTGTCCTTACCTTATACTCCTAGGTCTTGGGAATGAAAACCTTTAAAAAAAAATCTAAACTTATTAAAACAAAAGTAGTGAAAATTTTGTTCCCACTATCCTTATCTTGCCTTTCAGTCCTTACCTCGCCTGAAGCTTATCTCGTCTCACTCTCCCTCGTCTTTGATCTTTTTAACTTTGTAGCTAAAATCTTGTTTAAATTTTCAAGATTTAAAACGTTGTTTTCCTTGCAAAAATCCCTCATTTCTACATAGTTTTTATAGGCCGCCCAAATTTTATCCTTTTGCAATTATGAGTTATTTCAAATATTCCATATTACCCTAAAACCCAAACTCAAATAACCCGACATTGGTAATCCTATTTCACATACGTAGTTTTCTTGTTTTTGTTTTAAGCTACTTTTCTTCTATCTTCTACCTCTCTCTTGCTTATTCAACCAAAATTGATCTTGGTTGTGCTTATCCTGAAAATACATAAATTTAATTATAAATGTATGTCTGAAATATTATTCTTAATGAAAATGTGACATTATGTTTACATAGTCAAACTTTATTTTGTGCTTAAATTAAATGCTATTGTTTTAATTTAAGTTTTTAAATTAAATATAAATTTATTGCTAGGGCAAATCATCTTATATTCTATGGATAAGGCATGGATAAATTTCACGTCAAGAGCCAATGAAGAATACATAAAATGAGTCACTAGTTTTTTAGACTTTACCTCTGTAATATCATCTGAAAATAAAAAAATTTGGTGTCCTTATGTTAAATGTGTCAACACATTTAAAGTTTATAGGAGAGATGCATTTGATAACATAATATGTGATGGTTTTCTCAAAGGATATGTTCGATGGGTATTTCAAAGGGAGGTCTTAGATGTATATTTACCTATTGGAACAACTAATGATGAAAAAAGAGGGCCAGGTCTTGAAATTCATGATTTATTACATGATATGATGGGTGAAAGAGCTATGAATGTTGATATGGGTAACATACAAACTGGAGATAGTAGTAGAGAGCAACATCATGGTCATAAAATTGATAGCGATAAGTTTTATGGTTTACTTAAAGATGTAGAGGAGAAACTATATCCAAATTGTAAAAACTTCACAAAGTTTTCCTTTATAATCTATTTGTTCCACATTAAGTATTTTAAGGGTTGGACAAATAAATCTTTCAATACTTTGTTAGAGGTTTTGGAACTTGCTTTGCCAGAGGGTAATACGTTGCCAGGGTCTTATCAAGAATTTAAAGAGATGATATCTACCTTAAGTTTAGGATATGAAAAAATCCATATTTGTCCTAATGATTGGATGTTGTTTTAGAAGGATAAGGCAAATGAAGAAATATGTTGAAAATTTGGCATTTCTAGATGGAAAGAGAGCTTGAATGATGCAGAAATTGATCCCCAAGATATAGTGTAAAAAAAAAAAGGTTGCTTAGATTTTATATTGGTTTCCTTTAATTCCAAGACTACAAAGGTTATTCATGTCTTCAAAAACTACTCTTTTGATGAATTGGCATGAATATGAGCATACTAAGGATGGATGTGTAAGAAATCTTATAGATTTTTTAGCTTGGAAAGAATTAGATTCTCAATATCCTGAGTTTTCCTTTGACCCTTATAATATTTGCTTGGGATTGGCTTTTGATGTCTTTAACCCTTTCAAAACTATGAGTGTGACACATAGCACTTGGCTTGTTATATTGATACCTTATAAGTTGCCTTTATGGATGTGCATGAAATAGCCAAACTTTTTTTCCCTACTTATTCCTTGTCCAAAAGGTCCTAGAAACAATATAGATATATACCTACAACCTTTGGTAGAAAAGTTATAGGAACTTTGGGAAGTTAATGTTTAGACTTTTGATGCCTCAAAAAATTGAAACTTTCAATTATGCACAGCATTAATTTAGACCATTAGTGACTTTCCTGCATATGCCAATTTGTTTGGATGGAGTACTAGGGTAGAGTATACATGTCTTTGCTGTGGATTTGATACTACATCTAAGTGGTTACAACATAGTAGAAAGTATTGTTACATGTGCCATCGTAAGTGGTTGCAACCAAATCATAGGTTTCGAAATGATAAAAACTCATTTGATGGGATTTAAGAATTTAGAAGTGCTCTTTCACCTCTATCTGAAAGTGAAGTATTGAGATAGTTGAAATAATGAAATGGTAATGAAGATGGGCCATGGAAGAATAAGAGCATTTTGTTCACATTACCTTATTGGGAACATCTTCTATTGCATCATATCTTGATATGACGTATATAAAAAAAATATTTGTGATAACATTCTTGGTGCATTGATTGGGCAAGAAGGGAAGTCAAAGCATAACTACAAAACGTGACTTGACCTTGTAGAAATGGGTATAAAGAGTGTTCTTCATCCAAAGACTTGTTATGGCACTAACACCCAATACTTGCCTCAAGCTTCAAATCAAATGAGCTTAATTGAAAAAAAAATTCTCTTTTAAAGATTCTTCAAGAAATGAAAACTTTAGATGAATACTTTTCAAATATCGCACATTGTGTGCAACTTAAACAATAGAAGCTAATAGGGCTCAAAAGTTATGATTGTCATCTCTTAATGTAAGAATTTTTTTTTATAGCAATACAATGGTCTTTACCTGATAAGGTGTGCTTGGTTCTTATTGATTTGTGTACCTTTTCTAAAGAACTTTGTTCTAAAGTTTTTGAAGAACATAAGCTTGAATTACTTCAATCTTGGGCTGTATTAATTTTATGTGAAATGGAAAAGATTTTTCTTCCATCTTTTTTCATAATAATGGTACATTTAGTTATCCATTTGGCAAATAAAGCAAAAACTATCAGTCTAGTCATTTTTCAATGGATGTTTCATATTAAGAGGCCTATCTTAAATTGTTACAATTTTTCTTACTTAAATTTCAACTAGGATGTTTGCTAATGATCTTTTCTATTGAACTTCCATTTATATAGGTTTTTTCTTGCTCTTAAATCATATATGTGGAATAAAGCTTGTCCTAAAGGTTCAATTACAGAAAGGTACTTAGCAAATGAATGCATAAATTTTGTTCAAGATACTTTGATGGGATGGAAACTATTTTTAATCGCCCATCCAAATTGAAGACAAGAATCCCTTCGTATAGGAAGAAATATCCATTCTTTCTACTATAAGAAGACCATTAGGAACATTAAAATGTAAAGGTTTTAATGTTAACAAGCATAAAAGGGTCTCATGAATTGTACTTGATGTTATAACTTTGGTTCAAGCACATCGATATATGCTATTTAATTCTGCTGAAGCTACTTCTTTTATAAAGTAAGATCACTTATCTACATGCTATACTTGACAATTTTCTTTTATAGTATATTGTATAGTCTTTTAAAAACATTTTTCATGTAGAAAACATGAGCAATTTATTAAGAGCCGTAATCGATCTTTTTGGCTTATGTCATATGAGATATAAAAGTTGTAAACTGAAACTTTTCATGATTGGTTTCATGATCATGTAAGTCACACATCATGGTTTGGAATATGTAATTAAAGTTTTTATGGTTAGATTATTATTTTAACCAAATATAAAATTAGATAGGTTGTCAATTTGGATCAATAAGGATATGCAAATAGCACTGATCAACTTAGATGGCTTGCTTTATGGTCTAATTGATACTATTAGGAATACACTAGTTATATCATTAATAGTTTTAGATTTCATACCAGGGCATGTGAGAGATACTTGAAAACTCAAAATAGAGGGGTTGTTGTAACAACTAAGATGATGAGTTATGCAAGTACAAGAGATGCACAACCTATTGAGGAAAAAGTTAACTATTATGGGGCTTTAAAAGACATCATTCAGTTGAATTACATTGGTAGAATGAAAGTTATGTTATTTAAATGTGATTGGATTGATGTAAATAAAGGTTGCAAGAAGGACAAATTTGGTTTCATTCTTGTGAATTTTTCACATCTAGCTCATAATGGAACTAATTTGGTTTATGATCCTTTTATCTTGGCATCACAAGCTAAGAAAGTTTTTTATGTGAAGGATGAAAGACATAATGGTTGTGTTTTTGTTAAGCATAAAAAATTAGAGATGTATTTGATATGGGTGATAAATCATCCTTATATAGAGAGCAAGAGAATGGAGAAATCCATGTTGAATTTGATGAGACACACGGTACTTCAAATTAGATTAGAAGTGAAGTTGATGATGAAAAAATGGAGGTCACACTAGAGATGGAAAATGAGCATGTAGAAAAAGATCCTATAGATGAACAAAATGGGGAGGACATTTTTAATTCTATGTAATAGTTTAAATTGTTGTTAAGGTTTGGCAATGTAAGACATAGTTCACTAATATTTTGTTTTTGTGTTACTAGCTTGAATTACTTAATTTTGTGTGATCATGTAATATATTAAATTGTACTCGGTGCTTTATACGGTTTGCCACTATCAAGTTCTCTGTTATATTGTACTTAGTATATTTTGTGTATTATTATACTGGAGATGGAAAGGTATAGACGATTGAATATCAATAGGGTAAATCGTGCCTCTAGTTCTCAACTGTAAACATAATCTAAAAAATAACATGTGCTTGTAGATCCAAAAGCTTCGTTACATGAGCCTCTATAAGAATCTCAAGAACCAATTTCTCAATCTACAAATAATGAAGATCAAGATGAACAAGGTAAACATAATTCAAGTATAAAAACACTATATTCTATTAGTACAATTATTTTATGTGTTATAATGTTGTTCAAGTACAATTTTTAATGAATTTAATTACTTTCTTTACATGTAATTTTTCTATGTAGGAAATGTTTAACATAAAAAAGCTTGAGGTCCTACATGTATGGCTGATATTTGGGATTGGAAAAAAGGGGAGCATGTTATTGTTAAGGTCAATGATGATGTTATACCTATCGGTGATGAATCTTGCTCTTTAACTCAATTCATTGGTAGCATAGTGAGAATGCCTAGCTTTGCATCAATTAATTATACAAATTGGCATGAAATGTCCGATGATAAGAAGAAAGAAATGTGGAAAACATTAGAGATATCAATATGATAATGTTTTAGTTGTTAGCTAATGCCATGACAATAATCTTTTAGTTTATAGTTAATAGTAGCAATTCATATAATATATATTGACATTTTCTTTTCAATTACCTTTTCAAATTGTAGTCAAAGTTTGAATTTTACAAATTTGATTCTGATGAGCTCGTTGATGAAGAAATATTTCAAACAATTAAGTCTTGGGCATTAAGAAACATGGGTGCTAAGTGGAGGCAATGGAAAAATGAATTCAAAGCTAAATTTTATGATGAATACAAGACACCAAAGGAAATGGTTGCAAAGGTTGATGATTCTCGAGTAGACAAAAGTCAATTCCTATTTCTTGTTACACATTGGTTCACTAATAAAGCGAAGGTAAATGTTTACAAAATATACTATTTACTTTGTTTTAATACTATGATAATAATCACAAAATTATTATAATATATCTTTTCTTATGTATTTGTTTAAAGGAACAAAGTGAGACAAACAAAATGAACTGCTAAAAAATAGATAAGTCTTATTGTACAAGAACAAAATCATTTTTTAGGATCATTCAAACCTTGGTACATATATCAATTTTCCTTATCACACTCAGTTAGATGAATATGAAGTTTACTTTTTATATGCGCTAATTTGTCATTACAATAATTAATGTTATACCTTTGTAGCAACAAAAAGCTAATGGAATTCCATAATCACGTGCTAAGGTGTATATTCTTTATCGTACGTGTAAAGATGAAAGTGTTGTGAATGACAAGGTAGTTGAAATTATGGTATTTAATTTAGTTATTACTTGCTTTTACTTTTGTTTAGTTTTTTTATACTAAAATGTTTGTTTACAATTTTAAGAACTCATGAAATAAGGTTTAAGCAAAACTAGTACTCAGAATTCTAGAGAGAGTTCATGGAAAGATGATGTTTATTCAAAACTTAAAAGACTATAGAGAAAAGAGTATGCTCGTTGCAAAGGTAAAGTATCTACTTTATCTAAACAATATGATCCTTCATCTTCTGAATGGGTTTAGCATAAGAAAAAGGTACAAAAGTTGAAGGCTAAAATTAAAGACTTGAAAGAAACTTTAAGTACTATCTTATCGGTACTTGAAAGATAATTTCATAATGAGAATATGGATATCTTGAATACTATTACTCATATTGTGAATAGAGATGTATATATAACATCTATTTTAGTTTATATATGTGTAAATTATCATTTTGCTCATGAATCTTGAACTTATTGAAGTTTCTTTTGAATTAATTTTAGGCTCTTGATGCTGGTAGTGCTATAGAAATCACATGTGAAAACTATTGTTCTTCAAATTTAAGTCATCAACCTAATGAAAATGAAAATGGTAAACTCTATCACATGATCTATATGTGGAAATGCTTTGCTTGATACTTGTTTCTTAAATAGAATGCCAAAATCAATTTTAAATCTAGGTTTTGAATAATGTAATTGTGATCATGAAACATTACCCATCGTCTTTGCCATAATCATTAAATTACAATATGATTTAAAGCTTGCTCTTTTTCCCTTGAGAAGGCCTTTTTGCCTTTTTTTTTCCTTTGAAAAGGCTTTCTTATGATGTAAGCATGCTTTGTAGTTTTAAGCTTGAATGTTATAGTGAAAATATTTGTTTAATGATAGTTCTGTTAACTAAAATAATCTTAGGTTGGTTTCATTAAGTTATTATTTGGAATTAAACTAAAAGGATAAGGAGAATACACATGCAAATTAGGTTATTTCTTGTTCATTCATGCATTACACTAATGGAAAAGATGTTTATAAAATTATTTTTGCTAGTATATAAATGGATGATTACCTTCTGTATTTATGAATGAATAAGATATTTATAAAATTATTTCTATTGGTATATGAATGGATGATTACCTTTTTACCTTTTGTATATATAAGATAATTTACAAGAATTCTAATTGGATTTTTTATGCTATGGAGATGCTTCTTTGTAGAAATCTATGATGGGATCATTTATTTTAGAAAGTTGTTTATTTACTTGGAGCATTATGTTTGTAAGGGGATTTGGTTTTGTTTTGGATGTTACACACTTTGTTGAAATAAGGCTATTGTGTTTTGTGATGCTCGATTAGTATATTGAATACTGTTAATGAGCTGGGTTCATTAAGTTTGTTAGTTATACGATGTAGCTACATTTGTTGGCTTTTTCAAGACTTGTGATATTTTGTATGAATTAAAAAATTTTGTTTTTGGAAAGGGCTTATAAGAGGTGCATGTATGTTTCTTTTTCTTATTGAGGTGGTTTTGCAATTGTTTGTTCGTTTATAGATTTTTTAAGATTATCTTGTTCAAGTTTTATTAAAGTTTTAAGGTGATCAAAAGGTCTTTAAATGTCTGGTGGTGCAAACTTATGATTATGTTTTTTAGGGTGAGGTAGTGCAACTCTTTATCTATGTTTGTTTTATCAGACTTGGTAAAATGACTTTAGTTTTTGACTTATACTAAGTTTGTAGATTATAAATAATTTACTTGTAGTTTTAATGTTATTAAATATCTTTTACTTTATTGTGTGTGTGTGTGTTTTTTTTTTTTGTTTATATGAAAACATATCATATTATGACTATAAATAAATTAATATTAATAATTGAAAATATAATTTAAAAAAAATATTTATCACTGTTTTAACATTTATACTAATGCACTTGATCGTTGGAATATTTCAAGGGATTCTAACAATCACCAAAATATAATAAAAAAAATTAAAACATATAAGTCTATACTAACAATCTCTAACCATCGGTATAGGTAAGAAAATTAAAAAATACAAGTCTATATTGACAGATGCTAAGTGTTGGTATAGGTAAAAAAATTATAAGTCTATACTGATAGGTGTTAACCATCGGTAAAGGTCAAAAAAATTAAAACATATAAGTTTATACTGACGAGCGCTAGCTGTCACTAGAGGTGAGAAAATTAAAACATACAAATCTATACTGATAGGCTTTAAGCATTAGTATAGGAAAAAAATTACAAGTCTATACTTACAAGCATTAACCATTAGTATAGGCAAGAAAAATTAAAACATACAAGTCTATACTGACTGGTGTTAACTATTGGTAAAAGGTATAACGGTGGAGCATACAACAGATGCTATACCAATAGATATACATTTATTGACAGTTTTGAACCATAGGTATATCTTTATAAACTATTTTGATACCTTAAAAATCATCAGTTTAGGTTTATATCGACAAAGGGATATATTGATGGTTAAAAATTCATCGAAATACATATTTTGACCATCAGTATAGGGTTTACGATTTATATTGACAGATTTTAGGGTTTTACCAATGCTTTTTTTAGCATCCCTATATGTTAGATTTCTTGTAGTGCCTGTCACCACCTATCCAAGTTTGTTGCCCTTGCCATGTTAGCCCATTTGGATAACTAAAATGCAACATTTGAAGGAATAGATTTTTCAAGGCACCTCATTAGGCTAGCCAAGCAAGGTTGCACATGGGAGAAAGCCAACCGAAAATTTCAGCTCATGCAATACCAATTCTAGGTAGCTTCTGTGGTACAAATTCTGAGGTTGCACCATTGGAAGCCTTGATCAACCATTAAAAAACCTCTCATTTAGCTATAAAAGGACCCTAAGAGCTAGATTTAAGGTTCTTTTCTCAGATTTTTTAATTAAATTCTTAATCTAGGTAGGCTCTCTTAAGGCTGGTGGCAACACTCTTACTGATCGACCAGACAGACCTTAGAGACCTATTTCCTATTTGTTTTCATTTTATTTTCTAGTGTTCTTCTTTGTTTTTTAAGCCTTTCTTGAGCTTGTTTAGTTCTTTTCCCTTGTAATATTTATTTTATAATTTTTTAAAACTTTAGTTCAAGTTTAGTCAACCTCATTTATTGCCAGATTATATTTTCAATTATAGCTTTTTTTTCTCATTTATTTTTTGACAACTCTTATAGGAAGTTGGAGCTCTTTAAAGATTAGAAATTATGGCTTTGGATGCTAGTGATGGTTATGTCTTAGGGCTCCACAATCATGATTTTTATATGCTTTAGTTTCTTGTTCTTTACATTTATGTTTATTTGGTTTTTTGGTTAATTATTTTGTTTTAGTTCTTTCCATTTCCTTGTTGTTTATTTACTATTTTATATGTTTTTTTTATTGTTCTTATTTTGTGCTTAAGAAGTTCCATACATGTTGGATACATTGCATACTTAGATTCATTTCATTTCATGCCCTTGTCATTTTCATAAGCAGTTTATAATCAATTTTTAGTAATACTTTGTTTGGCTTTTTATCAATGTCACCTTAACCCTTTCTCTTCATTTTTGAGTTTATTTTGATGATAAGTTTTTGGTTTTCATGTAGCATTTAGGTATTTTAAATTTTGATTGCATTTAGTTCATTAAATCATTAGTTTAGGTAAGCTTTCATTATCAAAATTTCAAAACTATTTTGCTTCATTTCTACTTATTTTTAGAAAATGTTCTCCCTTAGCTTTTTGGTCTATTTTCAAGTTTATTTTAAAGTATTGAACCCAATTTCTACAATTCCTTTAGGTTACTAAGCTTTTTTATAACATTTTTTGTTATAACTCTTAGTTACTTTACATTTTAAGGTCTCAGGTTTACATGTAGATCGTCTCTTTTTTTGTTCATTTTTTTAGTTTGGTTCTTATAGGTTAATTGTTCCATTTTAAGTCTATTTTAAGTTAGTGTAAGTTATTTTTATGTTCACTCTCATCTCATGTATGTTTTTTTAGTATTTAGGTCAATAGGTCACATAGTTGTTTAGGTTTTATTTCATGCATGCTAATTTCATGTTTAATTTAATTTCTCACCCTTAAATTCTTTGTTTTAATGTTTAATTTTCAATTTGAATCATGTTTAAGTTCTACTTCATGCGTTAGTAATTTTTCCTTATTGTTTGCTTACTTGTATAGCTTTTAGGTTTAGTTTCAATTCATGTTTTTACAATTTCAATAATTCTTGTTCATGCAATTTAGTGATTACACTTAAATTTATATATTTTATCATACCTTTTTAGGGCATTTTCTAGTGAATATTTGCTTGTTCCTTGAGAATTTATAGCAAAAATAATCCTAATTGCTTAAATATTCAATTTGTAGGTAAAATTATGGAAAAAGTGGAAATATGTAGTTTTGGAGTAATTTTGGATGCATTTTGGTGCCAAAAGTCACCATTTAGCCAAACTTGAGTGAAGCTAATGTAAATGCCATTTTTGGGAGATTTTGCCTAACTTTTCTTCATTATTTAGCCTATTTGAGCTTTAGTGAATTTCAAAACCAGTTTTATACTTAATATTTTGTTTAATTAGCCTTTTAAGCTTATTAAATGTTTGTTACTTTTGTAGTAAAGTTGCATGAGCTAAATAAGAGGCAATTTAATAGGAGTGGTTTTAAAGCTTCTAATTGAGCTGGATATTTCTAGATTTTTACATGGATGAATTGGCAATTAAATGGCTTCTACTTGGCTAGAAATTAAAGATCAATTAGAGGATGATAGGTGCCTAAATTTGAAAGCAAGGGACAACTCTTCACCATTGGATGCACTTGGTGAGATTAAGGGGGGAGTTGGCACCAAGTTTGCAATCAAAGAATAAGGCTAATGGACAATTGCTTAGTTTGCAATTTGAAGGCTCTTTATTGGTGATAATTTTGACTTTTCAGAGCTAAATGGATCAAAGGAAGATAGTTTGAAAAGAATTGAAGAGAAGATAAACAAACTAGGAAGCTTATGAAGTAAGCATGGATAACATGGAAATATCTTGTACATGTGGCATCCTAGTTGGCACTTTTCAATAATTTGATTGGTTGGAACACATTAACCTTTGTCTATAAATAGGACTAGTGGCCAACCAAGGAAAGGGGATTAGATTTTAGGATTTTACATTTCTTACAATTTACTATTTTTGTTCATTTTCTCTTTAGCATTTTCCTCCCTGTTGATTTATATGGGTAGTTGGGAGAAAGTTCTTTACATTTTCACAAAATTTACATTTTCTACATTTACTTTTAGCTAAATGCTCAAATTGGGACTAAACGTTTGAATGACAGCTCAATTCAAGATTAAACGTTTTAATTTATACAAATAAGGATTAAACATTATCAATTTGTAACAATGAAGGATTTTTTTCAAGAAAAAATCTATTATGAAAGATATTCGTCATTAAATGTAAAAACCACTACAATAAAATGACATGGAATTAAGCTCTCAATCCTTGAATGACAAATTGAAAGGTTATTGTCTTTTTTTCTAAGCCTATTTCATTTAGTTTCATTTTTTCTTTATCATTTTTGTTTTCCTTTATGAACTGAAGTTTGTAAGTTTGCAAAATCTACTCCATGATTTCCTTTCTCTTCTTATTCTATCTAAATCTTATGCTTTTTTTTTCTTTTTACTAATTTTTTTCACACCAAAAGAAACTCAATGTCATTTTTTCTACCTACTTTGTCGTTGTTTCCTTTTTGCCCAATTCACTTAAGAAAATGTTAAGTTAAGAGTTGGGTGTTTAGAGGTTTCTAGGTTGATTTTAGGTTGCTGAAAATGGCTGACGAATGGGATCTTATGTAGTGGTGAGGAGTTGCACTTCTGCCATAATACCACCATCGATACAAGAAGCAATAATCTCCAAGCAATGATTTCATGAATGAGAATAGTAGCAATTGATGAGAGAACCCTTTCGGTTGCTTGGCTTCTTTGATGTTTAAGGTAGAAGATGAACTGTTTTCATGTCCTAATCATTCACAACTTAGAAAAAGTGGTTCTTGAAGAGATTTTTACAAGCCTTTTTTGCCATATGCCAACCCCACCACCATCAGCACTAATTAAGGTATAGATCTTAGCTTTTTAAGTTCTATTTTTGGAGGCTCTAGTAGCTAACATCATTAGCATCAAAGGATACTATAGCAGCATTACAGCAGTGAGAATCTAAGTTTTGAGGATGGGCTAAAAATGAATTTTTAGGGAAAAGAAAGAAAGAACTAACTGCTCTTTTAAAAAGAGAAAGTAAAAACGTGTCTATCCCATATGCCATTCTCTAACTTAATCACCATGAAAAAGCCAACTCAGCTTGACTTTATTTTTTCCTACACAATAATGGCACGTATCTTTCACAATAGGATTTCTATTAAAAAAATCTTATATTGTTGTAGGTTGATAATGTTTAATCCTTATTTGTAAAAAGTAAAACGTTTAGTCTTGAATTGGGCAACCACCTAAACGTTTAATCTTAAATTGAGCATTTAGCCTTTACTTTTCATGCACTTTGAGATTCAAGCAATGCAATGTAATTTTCTTTAAGTTTCCTTGCACATTTACAAGCTTTTCCTTTACTTTCTCAATGTCATTGGTTATTTCCTTTACTGCACTACTTTTGGTTTTTAGATTAGATCTTAATGATTTTTTATGATTTTTTATTCCATTTTTTTCTTCAAACTCTTGATTTGTAGCACTTTAATTCTAGAAATTTTCACTTTTAAACTCCTACATTACTCTCTAAAAGTCTTGAAAGTTTCAATTGGGAAGTTGGTAATAGAGGCGAAAGTAGGTGATGATAGCACTTGTAGAGTCTTCTCTCCTAGCTTGGTGTTCAGTCAACTCTTTCCTTAGTTTAAGCTTGTTTCTTTACTTGTTTACATGCTTACTTTCAACTTCTTGCACTCAATTTATTGATTTCAATTGATGTTTGGCTTATTTGCATTCAATTGCTTTATTTTTACATTTTCAACACTATTATTTTATGGAAGTTTATTGAAATTGATTCTACATTGTTTTACTTTATTTATTTTCTTGCATTTGTTGTTTAAATGTTGATTTAAGTTTCTTTAACTTAGCTTAAGTTCATTTGCATTCTAGAACTGTAGATCTAGATTTAAAGTTAAGTACATTTGAATTTTTAGCACTAGATTTAGGTTTTGTTTTCATGTTCTTTACATTTTTTTGCATTTTCTTTTGAGCACTTTAAATTCATTTTCATTTTAATTCATGTTAAGCTATTGTGTTTTACATTTTATTTGCATTTAAATTCTTGTTCTACGTTAGATCCATTCAGATTCAATTTGCATTTACATTTCAAGTGCACTAGTTACTTAGATTCATTTTTTACTTGGATTTCATGTTCATGCATTTTACTTACTATTTTTCTTTAGTTCAAGCTTTATGATTCATGTTGATTAGTTTAGAAATGCTTTCATTCACTGTTTGAATTCATTTTATGTCTTTAAGCTACAATTTTGCTATTGTTTACATGTTATGCTTTTCTTACACATGCTTTAGTTTAATTTTGGTTTATGCACTTGATTGCGAAATTTCCTACACAGTTCATTCAAGTAATAATAGTAATCAAAAGTCAAGATATCGTCCTACAGGGATTAGCTAAAGAAACTTAGTCTAACTACCTATAGCATGAACAAGTAAAGCAAACCAATAACAAATAATGCACATAATCAAAAGTACATCATTGAAAAAAACAAAAAGAACATACTTGGAAAATTTATTAAAACAATAGTTAACATGTTTTGACTTGAACCTAACATGCTTGGAATATAAATCTCTAAGAAACCAAAAATAACAAGCTCAATTAACAACTAAATAGTAGCTAACAAACAATAACCGAAATTAAATACCTTAACTACCTCTTAACTTCTAACAATAGAAAAGTCCAAAAACCTACTAAAACATAGTCCGAACAACTTCTAAATTGTAAAACAGTAAGTGAACAAAGATCAAAACACAATTAAAGTGGAAATGAAGAAACAAAATCGCAAAAATCAATAAAAACAAGTAAAACTGAAACTGATTTTCAAATCTGGAAAAATTGAAACTTGAGAGAAAAAAGTAGATCTAGGCTTCTATAGATTAAATGAACTAGAACTAAGCTAAAGTAAACTAGATCTATAAGATTACTATCTAAATCAATAAGGAAATTGCAAGAAATATGATAGCACTTAAAAATGTAGACATTTACAAGTTCAATTTGGTTGAAAATTTTCAAATTTTGGTTGAATTTGGTGCTTTTAATTTTTTTTTCTTGATCTAAAGGCTTTTCTACTTGAAGTAGAATTTCTATTCATTTTTAGACAAGACATCATGCAAGATTAAGACAAGCATCATTCATGCAAGATTCAGCCAAGCTTGTTTAGATGGAACTAAATTTGAGTTGAAACAAGATTTCCAAATTTGACTTGAGATAGAAATCGTAATGGCAATATGACTCTCACATGGATTCAGTTTTCCCATATTCAAGAAGACTTCTTAATTCACGTGTTATTTGAAGAGTTTTGATCAAAGAAAGACTTTAAAGCATTCAGCCAAAAGAGATTTCATTCAGCCAAGACATTTTTTATCACCATTCAAGGAATTATAATTCAAAAAGGATTTGTGCAAGATAAATCTCAATAGTTTGGATGAAGAATAACAACATAGTCTTGGAATCCAAGTTAGCCAAAACTTACCAAGATTACATGATCAAGATGTGTACGATTCAAGATCAACATCCAAGATGAATCCCAAGGTAGCATGATTAGCTAAGACTTTCCAAGATTGAAGAATCCCAAGTTTGACCAACTCTAGAAGATTTAGATAAATCTCATATTTTGGCGTTTTGATAGAATTGAACTTGTGAGCTTTATCTCTACCCCTTAGTCAAACATACAAGTATAAATATGAGGCTTTGTTCTTATATCCCACATCCCACATTCCATTTTTCTATTCTCTTTTCAGTTTTTCCTAATTTCTTTAGATATTTAGTTTCTTTTTTGTTTTCTTTGTATAGGCTAAGCTAACAGATTAGCCATTACAAAACTTTGTTATCTAAAGCATTCTTTCATATTCAAGATCAAGTTTTTTCAAAGCTTTCTTATTTCTTTTCAATTCTACAAGTTCTTTTATGGTTTATAGTATTTGGCCAATCTCTTTTCTTGAAGCACTTTTATTTATTTTCTTTCTTTCATGCTTTTACAAGTTCAGTATTGTTGATTTAATGTATACAAACCTTCAAACCTTTTTTTTTTATGCAATACACACTTTCACCCAACCTTAAAATCTTTTAAAAAGCTTTCTTTCACTTTAAATCTAGTTTCATTTGGCTTAATCCAAGATTTCCAAATTGACAGTTGGATATTGAGATCTTGGCTTACAATGTTCTTTATATGTTCTTGTTTATTTTTAGTTGCAAATGAAATCAACTTTCCATTAGTTTAGATATAAGAGTTTAATTTATCAACTTTGGTACTTGAATCTACCCAACAATTCAATTCTATAATCCTTTGGGATGATACTTTACTTTCATCATTACTATTATATGATTATGATTTGTGCATTTGTAGGCATTAAGAAAAATAAAAATAAAAAGAATCAAAAAGCAAACTTAATGAACTTGATCTAAAACTACATCCAATAAAGAGCAAAAATAGAATATCTATTGAAAAATCATCGAAACATAATTGAAAGTCATGAAATTAAATGCAAGAAAATGAATCTAAACAAGAAAACACATGAATTAATAAGTGCCAAGTAGGAAAAGAGTGGACGAATCGCCTAGCTAGGAAATGAGAGTCTTCAAGTGCGATCACTCACTCAAGCTTTAACTCTGCTACTAGATCTAACATAAACATTTTGGAATTTTGTGGAAATTTGTAGAATCAATTTCCATATGATCCTTTCCAAATTTATAGAGGTATGAATTAAGAATCCATCGAGAAAATTATGGATTAAAGCTCATAAGATTTGAATGATATCCATAAGAAAAATCATTATTAACTCAATCACAAAATTAGTCAAATATATTCACTACAGGGGTTTAGGTCTTTAGTGGCATTTTTTTAAAGGTTTAGCAGCATTAATAAACATCAATAAAATATTTGCGATGTTTGCCAAAAAACGCTACTAAGAGTATCAGCTATACTCGTGTTGGGAAAAATAGCAACATTTTATAAAAAAATGCTGCTAATTTAATGGCATTTGTAAGCACAATCATTGTTAATTTAGTGGTGTTTGTATTAGGAAAATACCGCTAATTTAGAGGTATTTGTATCATTAAACACTGTTCTATTGAGTAATGTTTGTAAGGGCAATCATCATTATATTAGTGGCATTTGTATTAGAAAAATGCTGCTCAATAGAATGGCATTTGTATCAGAAAAATGCTGCTCAATAGAGTGGCATTTGTATCAGGAAAATGCTACTTAATAGAGCGGCGTTTAATGATACAAACACCTTTATATTAGCAGCATTTGTATAGAAAAATGCAGCTAATTTAACAGCATTTTCTTGATACAAATGCCATAAAATTTTGAATTTAGCAGTGTTTTTGAACAAAATGCTGCGAAATTAAGAAATTTAATTTCTTTTTTAAATTTATTTTTAAATTTATTATTATCATTAAATAAAAAATGTTAAAAAAATAAAAATGAACTTTAATTCATAAACTGAATATTATAAATACATAATTTGTTCAAATATACATGTAACACAAAGTTTAATAATACATGCAATAACATTCAAATTAATTTAGTACATTAACCAAAAAATTTAAAATGTATAAAATTGATGACTGCATAGATTTAGAATACTACTATTTGATGAAGGATTTTTTTCATCTTGGTCTCTAGTGTGTTCAAGAACCTACTAAATAATACCATACAAGTTTTAAAACTTAATAATAACCTATTATTTATATTAAAAAATATTAATAGTTACTAAATATGATACCTGAGTTGGTGGATCACTTAGATTAGTTCTTAGAAATTGTTGTTGCACAAAATTCATAAGTGTATCGAATCAATCATGCAACTGCTGAAATTTTGCATGCTATTGGACCATTCTAGCATGTTCTTCTTCAATTTTAGCACACTTATATTCTCTTTTTGCTTCCATTTGCTAGAAACATTGTTACATAGTTTGTAACTCCTCTCTCAATATGAAAATGTCTCGCAAAGACTAAATCGCTAAGAATGTAAATTACTGAGAGCTATGTCCGTAGTAGCTAGATGGTGTTGGACCCAATCCAAGGCCTCGGACCTGTCTATGTCTTTCTTTTCTAGCAACTTCTGTGAAAATTCAATTTTCCAATTCTTAGATGTTGATAGAACCATCAGATGCAACTTCAATCTCAGTAGCCATTTTCTCTTTCGCTTTCCCTTGTAAATTAATTAGATAAAACTATCAAGTTTAATGATTAATTCATAATATGTTTAAAATAGTCAATATTCACTGTCTGTATACAATATATGCAACAAATTACCATAATTTCTTGTGTTTCGATATTAAGGTAATATCCTTCTTTTTTTGTGTGGGTTAATCAAAAAAGTTTCATATGTCAAATTTTTTCATCCATCTCAATCTCCTATATAAAAACATATGTTATTGTTAAATACATATCAACCGCAACTTATTCATGCATATCAAGCCTATCAATCAAGTTCAAAAATTTGAATAAGTTTAATATCATGTATTTAATCCATCTAGATTGTTAAAATAGAGATATAACTATAAAATTATATTTTTTCCCTTTAACAGCATAAAAATCTTAAAGAAACGTAAATAATAAAAACATTTTGGCTTTTCACTCATATCATTCATGGAAACCAAATTCAATCATTTGGACAAGTTTAATATCATGTATTGAAATTATCCAAACTGTTAAAACATGGTGAATAACAATAGCTTTGTATTTTTGCCTTTTAACGGCAAAAAAGGTCCTAAACAGAGGTAATCAACAACTTTGCCACATATGTTAATTGTGAAAACCAAATTCAATTAATCAAAAAATTTTTAATAGCATGTATTGAGGCTATCCAAATTACTAAAACAAAACAATAACAGCATGTTTGTATTTTTGCCTTTTAATGACCCGAAAAATCCTAAATAGAGGTAAACAACAACTCTTTCACATATATCAACTGTGAAAACCAAGTTCAATCATTTGAAAAAGTTTATTGTCATGTACTGAAGCCATCCAAATTGTTAAAATAGAATAATAATAGCAATTTTGTAATTTTGTGTTTTAACGGCAAAAATAATCCTAAATAGACGTAAATGATAACTTTTTTACACATATCAACTGTGGAAACCAAGTTCATTCATTCGGATAAGTTTAATATCATGTATTAGAGCTATCCAAACTATTAAAATAGAACAATAACAACAAAATTTGTATTATTACCTATTAACGGCACAAAAGTCCTAAATAGACGTAAACAATAACTTTTTCATACATATCAATCGTGGAAACTAAGTTCAATAATTTGGATAAGTTTAATATCATGTATTGAAACTATCAAAACTATTAAAATAAAACAATAACTGTAAATTTGTATTTTTAACTTTTAACGGCACTAAAAAAATTGTAAACAAACATAAATTGCAAATTATGACACATATATTAACAATGGAAACTAAGTTCAATCATTCGAAAAAGTTTAATATCATAAACTTACTATTTCTTTTCACTTTCTTGCGAAAACTTTTTGATCCACTTATGTGGCTATATTTTTGTTGCTTTCTGCTACCAATCCCAATTTGTTCTCTTTCCTATCATAAAAAATAATTGCATATATAGTAGAAATACAAATATTACCAACTTAAATCATAAAACACCTTTATTATTAAAACTAATACTAAAAGTTATAAATTAATACCTCTTTTTTATTGAGAACCAAAATCTAACTAATTGTTCATATTGCCACCTAATCACATTACAAGGTACATTTTCCATTGTAGCCTCTACAGTGCTATTTTGATCGAAAAACTTTTTCATCAATTATGCTTATAGTCTTTTCATTTCTTTCCCAATGACTTAAGCACAAATGGAGTTGGTATTTTAAGTACAAATCTTGACTGTAATAATACAAAAAGAAAAGTGTTAATCAATAAACTAAATTTAAAATAATTAAATTTTTTATATGTAATTATTTATACTAATATCTCAATAAAGTTTAAAGCATCGACCTTAACTTCTGCTGGAACTTTATGCCATGTTTCATAATGAATAGGCAATTTCATGCCATTACGGGCAATTATGCCTAGAAATCCAGCCAATAGTTGAGACTCTTCACCAATTGGTTGCCTATCAAAGTTTGCAGACACTACAATATGTTCGTTTAGAGGTAGTGCAAAGAATTCCTTCAAAGTTGTCCAACCTTTGGTCATCCGTTGACCATTGTTATCAACCGTAAAAAATAAAAAATCAATTTGTAAATTACCAATACTTTAATAATTAAAATCAAAATCTAAATATGGGGTTTATGATACCTACATTCAAATTAAAAGCAAAATCAATTGACATGATACTATATAAACCTAGACCTACCATATTGCCAGATCCAATATCAGTTGAAGGGTTAGAAGTGACTGAGTTAGAACTAACAGTATGTACATTCCCCTCCAAAGGATTCAGTCCATAGCCAAGATCAATTGGTGCCGCAGACGGTTCTGAACTAATATCTCTTATATATATTCCTTTCAATCTACTCCTCTACATTGTAGCTTAGTTGCATCATAAAAGCGAATATATTAAAAACATATGTAAAGAACATATATAAAAAAGATATTGAAAAGTTAAAAAATCATAACCGACGATATATAAAGAACACATCAATTTAATTAAATAAAAAGATAATGTATGACTTAAAATACAATAATTGAAATAAAAGTGAATACAACATAAATTACATACAAGCATTTATTACATTATGTTTTAAACACTCTAATTATGAAATATGGATGATCCGTCATGGTTCATAAATGTCTTCATTAACATCTTCGCAGACTTACTGAGCAGAGGTACTGGAGATATTTTCATCCAAGTTTTGTTCAGTAAAAGGAAAACATTTAGTTCCATGTTCAATATCATCTTTGGTATCTGACCCTATATCAAATAAGTCTCTATGTGTGTTTCGAAGAACAACAAACCAATCTAATTCTTTGGGCTCTTGAGAATAAAAAACTTGTTTGACTTAAGAGGAAAAAACATAAGGTTCATCGATGAGTTGTTGTCCAATGTGAATTAATCGAGAAAAATTCACAATTGTAAATCCAAACTGATCCTTTTTAATACCCTTGCACTATTCACATTAGCCAAATCACACCAAAATAAGACAACTTTCCACTTGCCATAATAATCCAACTTAATGATGTCATTAATCATGCCATAATAGTCAACATTTTCCCCTAAAAGGTTTGTGTCCCTAGCACTAGCATAGCTAGTAGTTGATGAAGTAATAACAACTCTTAAATTTTGTGTACTTCTAAATCTCTCATGGGATTTAGTGTAAAAGCTAAATCCATTGATGATGAAACCTTTGTATCATTTCACAATCCTGTTCAGCCCTTGTGAAAGACACTTCACCTCTTCACTAACAAGCTGTCTACTCCAAACGTATAAAGGTGGAATAAATATATAAATGTTATTAATTTTATTTATACCCTAAGCATTCTATGTACATTTCTCATAATGGAAAGTATGGCATTACTTATAATTGCTTCTAACCATTCATGAAAGTTTTTGGTAAATAACTTATTAAGCTCTCGAGGGTTTGATTGTCAATAATGTGGATGAACTCTCAAATTATTTTTATACTAACTATAAAGCATCATGATAAATTATTAATAATAAGAGAAATACAATAATCTATGCTTAATGGAATGAATAATTTCCTTGTAAGAAAACTTACGTGAGAAACGATTCAATTGAGTCATGATGGAAAAGAACATATCGATGTACTTTTGCCCAAGATTTATCATCTAACTCCACCATTTTAGCTTTACCTATTGGTTGTCCAAAACTTTCAAAAAGATAACTGTAGGCAAAGTCAGTATGCTGCATACCTACATTTCTCGATGATCTATTAAATCTCATTTCAACATCTTCCAAATAATGAGAACAAAATATCATACACTATTTTGGTAAATATTTTTCAGTAATAGAACCTTCCAGATAGTGTTTGTTAAGACAATAAGACATTAACCTCACCAAAAACCTAAGGCATAAGAAATTTGTCATATACCTTTTTAACTAGAATGATATGATCAACACAAACAACCTAATCAAGCTATTAACAAATAATACCTTTCGATAGGATACTTCCATCGATAATAAATTGGTCCACCAACTTTTGTTTCGTATGGAAGGTAGATAACCAAATGCATAATAATAGTGAAAAAGTTTGGAGGGAAAATCTTTTCTAAATGGCATAAAGTAAATGTGGCTCAATCTTGAAGTTTGTCAAGCTCTTCCACATTTAGAATTTTCCTACAGAGAGCTTTAAATCACTCATTTCAATTACCACTTTGACATTGATGAATGTAAAACAAGGGGAAGTAAGTCTTGCATCATAATGTGATAATCATGTGACTTCAATAAAGAAGGTTTTTGCTCATTCAAATTCACACATCTTAATATATTTGACGCATAGCCATTTGAAACTTTCACATTTTTCAAAACCTTGTAGAACACATCTTTCTCAGCTTTAGAAATCCCAAAACAGGTAAGAGGCAATCGATATTTGCCATTAGAAAGCAACTTCGGATGAAAGTCAAGGTAAATCCCCATATTAACTAAGTCAAGCCGGCTCTTTAAGTCATCATTTGATCTTTTATTCACATTGAAAATTGTCCTAATAAAATTTTCGCAAACATTCTTCTCTATGTGCATCACAATAAGGTTATGACATAATAAATTATATTCCCACTAAGGCAACTAAAAAAATATTTTTTTTCCATAACTCAGACTCATTGGGGTCATCTTCTTCATCTTTCTCCTCATCACTTTGAACATCAAGATCACCAACTTGAGTAATAAAAGGCAAGACACCTTTAAAGATCTCCTTCACTCTTTTCCTTGATTGAGTCATTTTTCCATATGTGAAATTGAAATATTTTAACTTTGACAAGATATTAGACCCACTAATTGGTAAAGGAGATCTCCTCAACTCTTCAATTCCATCAAAGAGATGTTTTTGAAATTTAAATTGATGATTATCATCTAACCATCGATGATGTCCTATATAACTAAACTTTCTACCATTATGTAACTACTTCGAACATGTCTGTGCAGCATAACATGGACAAGCATAATAACTTTTTGTGCTCTAACCAAATAAATTTACATAAACAGGAATATCGTTGATAATCCATAATAAAGTATCATGCATATTTAAGTTTTCTTTTTTTGATGCATTATAGGTCTTAACTTCTTCCCATAATTGCTTAAACTCAATAATAAGAGGTTGTAAGTAGATGTCTATATCATTACCCAGACTTTTTTTCTTGAGAATTATTATAGACAAGATAAATGATTGTTACTTCATGGAAATCCATGGTGGCAAATTGTACGAAATCAATACAATTAGCCAAGTACTATAAGAAGTACTCATCATTTTGAATGAGTTAAATCCATCAGATGCTAGTCCAAGCATAACATTTTGATGATCAGAAGCAAAGTCTAAAAACCTATAATAAAATGATTTCTATGTGAAAGAATCTATAGCATGCCTCAATAATCCATCATCTATCCGCTTGTCATGATGCCACCTCATAGAATCTATAGTTTTGGAAGATATAAAGAGTTATTGAAGTCTTGGTATTAATGAAAAATAGCGTAAAATATTTACAGACTTCTTTTTTACATTGACTTCATCATCATCATTATTCAACCTTTCATCAAGATTCTTTTCCACCCAACAAGAATTACCACACAAATGACAAGATTCTTGATTTTTTCTCTCACCTTAATACAACATAGAATCATTAGGACAACTATGAATTTTCTCATATCTACGACCTAAATCCTTGATCATTTTCTTTGAATCCTTACAAGATTCAGAGATTTTTGCGAAACGAAACATTTCTTTCATAAACTCTAATAATAAAGTCAAAGAGTTTCCCATCCATCCATATAAGCATTTCAAGTGAAAAAATGCACACAAAAAGATAACCTTGGATGCTTAGATCCCTCATAGAGTTATTCATTCATATCCTCAAGCAACCTATACAACTTTGATGTTTCTCTACCTACACCTATCCTATGTTCACCAAATTCATTCTTTTCAATATTTGACTCATTAAATCCATCATTTTAGGGAGATAGATAATGGAAATGTTGGTTATGAATGTTAAAAGGATCTCGCAACATGCCTTCAATGTCATCTTGTCTAATAGGATCATGTTGGTGTTGGGGAGACCTTGATGTTGAAGGAAATCTAGGTGAAGTCCTTGACGGTATAGACTCTCCATGAAAATACCAATTAAAATCCTAAGACAATTCCAATACAAATTAAATGTTTAAAAATAACTTCATGCATTTGCCATTCGATATTAGCACACTTCAAACATGGGCATAATATCATATTATCTTCACTTATATTCTCAAATGCAAAATTAAAAAAATTTTTCACTCCATCTCGGTACTCTTGACTTGATCTTGACTTTTGCATCCAATTCTTATCCATTTAGTACTTGCTACGTCATCAGACCAAAATTATATAAATAAATTATATGAAAATGAACATGTCAAATACATAATTATACTATGTATTAAACCAAAAATAATAACAACACTAGTACTTACAGAAGACCAGAACAATAAAGTAGTTATGCACACTATGACAATATCAATCAAATGATTTCTCAGTTTCTTCAACCAAACGTATGAAGCACCATAAGAAGTTACCTCGACAACTTTATTCAGCTTATCTCTAACAATTTGTAATAGATGGGAAAGGTCACCATCCTATTTTATAAAATTCCAACTCCTTGTTGTTAAGTATTTTCTCAGCTACTTGATACAATGGGTTCCACATGGGTATTTGAGGAAGATGGGCTTTAGAGAAAAATTTTATACCAAAAATTACAACAAAAATTGCAAAAGTTGAAGGAATAGTAGAATGAAGTAAACGCTAGAGTAAATAATGAAAGAATAGTATAAATAGGGCTCCAAAAGATAAAGCTCAAATAGTAAAAGCTAAAAGAAAGGGAAAGTAAATTGTAGCTGGTATGGATAGAGAAATAGTATATTAATGAAGCTGAATCTTGAAGTTCAGGATTTGATATGCTAAGTGTGGGGATAATTTTAGTGGAGTTTGTAAGACAAACTCCCATCAATCTGACAAATACAATTATTTTCAACAAACAAACGCCACTAACTTTTAATGTTTTGAGCTAGAAGGAGTTTTAAAAATTAACATTTAACATTATTAAAGGCATTTTTTGCTAAAAACGCCTTTAATAATCCCCTTCAATTTTTTAAACGGGATTATTGAAGGCATGTTTAGTCAAATACACCTTCAATAATCCCTTAAAAATTTTAAAAGAAATTATTGAAGGCATGTTTTGCAGAAAACACCTTCAATAATCAACTCTAATTTTTTACCAGGGGATTATTAAAGGTGTTTTTAGTCACAAACGCGTTCAATAATCCCCTGAAAAAATTTAAAGGAAATTATTAAAGGTATTTTTTTACAAAAAAATAAATTCAATAATCCCATAAAAATTTTTAAAGAAAATTATTGAAAGTATTTTCTTGCATAAAAAAGCTTTAATAATCTCATCCAATTTTTTATCAGCGCATTATTGAAGGCATTTTTAATCATAAACGCCTTCAATAATCTCCTAAAAATTTTTGAAAGAATTTATTGAAGGTAGTTTTTACTGAAAACACCTTCAATAATCCCTTCTAATTTTTTATCAAGGGATTATTGAAGGCATTTTTAGTAAAAAACACCTTCAATAATCTCCTTTAAAAATTCATAGAGGATTATTGAAGGCATTTTTAGTGAAAAATGCCTTTAATAATCCCTTAATAACAAATTACAGGGGATTATTGAAGGTATTTTGTTTTTCAAATGCCTTCATTGGTGATTTTTTATATTCATTCCCATCTTGAACTTTGGAATCCCAAACTACCATTGCAGAGAATAATTAAAAGCTGCATTGCAACCAAAACAAAACCCCTAAACCCATATTGTTTACCTTTAGGTTTCTTTATCTCTCTTATCATCACTGACCTTCAACAACTCAATGCTGGGCACCTCTCTGTTTATTGGTATATCTTTATTTTATTTATTTTTTGTATTATTTATATTCTTCGATATGGGAATTTTTTTGTTCTTTAAAAAATATAAATATATATTTTTTATTCCACCATTACCTTAGTCATCCAAGCACTTTTCATTGCATGTGTGGTGTTTCTATGTAGTTTGCTTTAAATATTGTGGTATGGTGAATGGTATTGTGGAATTTGTGTCCATTTTTTTCCTCATCATTTGTTCTACACGAAACTCATATTTAAGGTTGGAATCACAGTATAGCTTGTACTTATAAAATATTATGGGTTTGAAGATGTTTTATGTATATTGATGTAGTAATTGTAGTATGATATTGGTTGTTTTTTATTACATACTATGTGAAATTTAGATAGACAGTATGGTGTATTTCGTATAATTTTGATCAAAATCATAGGTATTTTGGAATCTGAACAACATACTTCTCATGTTATTCAATATGAAGAAGACACACCTATAGGCCAAAAAAGAAAAATAAAGGGGACGAAATAAACAAATTGAAGTGACTGATATGAAATTTCACATCTATTTTAATCAAAGTGGGTAGCTTGTGTTTGATAGAGCTGCCAAGTTGGCTACTCATATTGGAGCGGTCATCCGTCATAGCATTTCAATTACGTACCATAATTGGCGATGAGTTCCTAATGATCTAAAGAATCATATATGGGAGTCAGTTGTTGTATGTTTATTCAACTATTTCATAAAATTTGTTAAATGATCATTTATTTGAAATTCAATGCGTTCATACTAATTGTGTTAAATTTTTTAGGAATGGTTTGACATCCTAATTGCATGTAAAAAGCTTGTGTTGAGTCAGCTGGGAAAGCATTTGGAGACTTTAAAAGCAAATTAACAACCCAATATATTTTACCACTCGCTGATCAAGGTGATGTATTGGCTATTCCACCTACATCATATGCAGATGATATAAGTTATGACGATTGGATGACTTTTGTTTGAGATTGACTATTAGAAGATTTCTCAATACGCATACCCATTACAAAAAATTGTATATAAGATTTTATGTAATATATTCAATATCTTAATATGTGATTTACGTAATTTTTTTCTTTTCTAGAAAATCAAAGAACAACAAAAGAACATTCGGGCCAAACAAGTATATCACCATTGGACATCGAGAAAAAGGTTATGCAAATGTCAAGTATGAGCTTGTAAGTATTCACACACTTGTTTTATACTCATAAATGAATATTTATGAACATTCGTTTAATAGATTTTGATTCTTATATTATGATAATTTATTAGGAATCAACTAGCTCTAGCACTGAAGCTTCTAGATGGGATGTGTGAAAACAAGGTCATCTATGGAAGTATGGATCATTTGCAGATAAAGAAACTAAAGAAATGGCTAAAAAGATTGTATGTATAACTGCTTATTATATCACGTATGATTGGCTTTGTGCTTGTGTCATGACTATATACTAGCCTGTATAGATTTATTGTTATGATTCATCTTATTATTGTCTTTCAAGATTATTATGCTACTAAATTTAAATCCGATGAACTGGCAACCCAGTATGGTGAAGATCCCTTGTCTTTGGCATAAGGTGGGAAAGAGAGACATGGTCGAGTTCGTGGGGTTGATAAATTTGTGTTGCCATCAAAATTTTTTAGTAATCAACCCAAAATCCCTCAAATAACGAATACATAATATGAAGTAATCATTAAGCAACAATAGCGAAGACTTGATGAGCAAGAACGTTGCCTGAATGACCAATAGCAATGACTCATGGCTTTGGAGGCTATGTTGGCAACGATACAGCCTAGCATGCTTGTAGGCTAGTGAATAGCATCATCCACCTAGGACAAGCTTTTGTTTCAAGTCAGGCAATAAACTCAACCCCTAGTACCAGCCATGAAGTATGATTTTGTTTATTCACTTAATATTTATTTGTTTATTATATTTATTGATTTGGTATTAATACTTATATTTCATAATATATTGTAGCAGGATGTTGGGACTTAGAGTATGACCCTTGCTCAGGCTACCATTGATGAGTTATCTAAGTATTCACTTGATTATTTATCCGGAGGAAACTACATTACAGTTAAGTCCGAGGATAGGTTATTTGATTAACCATCACTTTCTTACATTGGTGAGGATGAGGTTTAGGAATTTTGTAGCCTAAATGAAATATTAACTACTGATATTGTTTCTCATCTGAGGTTAGCTTATAAATTTAAATATGCAAAGTTAATATTTATTAATCTATATTACGATGTATTACTAACAAGTATTGTTGATTGTTATCGTGCAGCTTCCTATATAGAGAAATCAAGGTGAGAGAAATGACCCATCAATTCAGATTTGTTGACCCCAATATCATTAGTGAGCAAAGTGGCACAGTAGTTTTTTATGCTCGTCATGTGATTGAATGCATGAAAAAATGGGCTGATTATTATTTGCTCCCGTATAATGCTACGTAATTTATATTCATACAAATAATTATTCCAATTTTAATCGAATCTAAGATGATGCCTAATTTGAGTGTATCATTCTTATTATTTTGCAGTCATCATTGGTAGCTTATTGTGATTAATGGCAATTCCTTAATGTTATACTTTATAATTTGGCTCAACCAAAGGTGATGCTTAAACCAAATATTAAAAATTTTATAAAGAGGTGTTACATGTTATTATATTATCTTCTGTTTCTTCATAATTATTTTTATTTTTGTATTAAGTAATTTTTTTCTTTTCAATTTAGGGTATTGTCTGTAGTTGGTAAAAAAGTAAAGATAAATTGGGTGTCATTATTAGTAAATGTAAAATTTATTCTTTTTATGCTGAGTTTGTTTAGATACATGTTTCTTGAACCCATTAAAGTTATTTTTCAAGTACCTCATCCATCAGGATATATTGAATGTGGATATCATGTCCTTCATTTTATGAGGGAGATAATATTATATGATTTTATGACCACACCATTCAAGCTTAATATTAATTTCATAAAATTGTTAAATCTTTAAAAAACAAAAAGCTAAATTATTTTCTCATTTATTAACATTTATTTCTGATTTTTTTTAGTGAGAGAGTAAAGTAAGCTTTATGATAGATGAACTTGATGAAGTTCGTAAAGAGTGGTATGAATATGTATTATCATTTGCTAAACCTTGAGGTTGGAGATTGTTAGTCGGGTGTAAATATATGCATTTCATTTGTTGTAATGTATTTAACATGCCATGTTGAATGGATAATTTAAGTTTCTAGATTGGGGTATTGGTTTGATATTATTGGTATATATTTGTTTTATATCAATTGGCAGTTTATATGAATACACATATATTGAGTACGATTATTTGAGAAAAGTATATTTATATGGCAATGTTATTAGTTTTAAATTCGGATGTATGGTCAATTTATTGAAATACTACAATGTTCGTAATGTAAATTACAAAATGTAATTCGTAGTATCATATATACAAAAAAAATGTTTTCTAAGCATAAACCTACAACTAACTTCAAATGTTTTCTGGGCATAAACCTACAACTAACTTCAGATATATAATTAAACCAAAATTTTTTTGATGGGATTACTGAAGGCATTTTTATCTAGAAATGCCTTCAATAACCCTATTCAACATTTTGTAAAGGGTTATTTAAGGTGTTTTCTGGCTAAAAACGCCTTCAATAATCCCCTTTAAATTTTTTTGTATGGATTATTGAAGGCATTTTTTATCAAAAATGCCTTCAATAATCTCTCATAAAAATTTATTAAGTGGATTATTGAAAGCATTTTCAACCAAAAACACTTTCAAGAATCCATTCCAAAATTTTTTCTGTGGATTATTGAAGACATTTTTAGCTAAAAAATACTTTGAATAACCTAATTCAATTTTTCTAAGGGATTATTCAAGGCGTTTTCTAGCCAAAAACTCCTTCAATAATCCCTTACAAATAATCCTTTCAAAAACTCAAAAAATGTTAAAGGGAGGGATCGAACTTATAACCTTATGGTTAATAACTGTATGATCTAATCGATAGAGCTACTCCAGTTTTATTTATGAGGTAATTATAGGCCACACCCTTTAAATTTTGACAGGATATTTATTGAAGGCATTTTTTACTAAAATTGCCTTCAATAATACTCTCTAATTTTTTAAGGGAATTATTGAAGGTGTTTCTGACAGAAAACACTTTCAATAATTGCCTCCATTTTTTATAAGGGAATTATTCAAGGCGTTGCCTACCAAAAATGCCTTCAATAATCCCTTATCCATTTTTATGAGGAGATTATTCAAGGCGTTTTTTGCCAAAAACACCTTCTATAATCACTCCAAATTTTTAGAGAAGATTATTCAAGGCATTTTAGTTGATAAACCTGCTAATTTTTGTCTTTAGTGATGTTTATAAGTGCAAATGCCACTATTTGAATATTTAGTGGTATTTTGATAAAAAAATGCCTTAAGTTTTATAAAAACACGAAAGTTAGCGATGTTTATAATTGAAACTCTGCTACAAAACTACCACTAATCTTCCATTTTCTTATAGTGATTTGAAATTCAATGAAATTTGCATGAAATTCAACAAGAAATCTTACAGAACTTGAACTTTTATTGAAAGAATCTTAAAATGCATGCAAAATAAAGGCAAGAAAAGTAAATTTTACTAGAAAATTATAGCAAATTTTCCCAAACAGCCCTCTAAAATATCAAAGAAGAAACTGTTTAAAGAGAAAAGAAAGTAAAAAAATGAAAAAAAAAATGAGAAAGTCTCTCTAAATGACTTGCCAACCCTTTTATTTAAAATCCAAAGGTGATGTGGTTCAACCAATAAAATTGTAGAAAAATGCTAGTTAAGATGCCGTGCCTTCTAAAGTCTTCCAAGTCATCCTTCTAGCTTCCTTTGATCTTGTAAACTCCAAAAAGTCATAATTATATCCAATTAAAAGCCCCCAAATTGCCAACTAAGCAGCTGCCTATTTACTTCCTCTTTGGATCAAAGAATTGGCTTAAATCATCTTTGATCATCACTAATGCATCACATGGTTGAGATTGGTTCCTTTGCTCTCATTTTATGCACCAAATGTAAATAACTTGCTTCTTCAAATTCCACCCAAATGAGAACCATTTAGTTGCTAATTTGTTCATAGAAAATTTTGGAAAGTTCTAACTCCCAATATGCCTTCAAAACCACACCAATGAAATAGTCACCAAACTAGCACATGCAAAAATACTAAAAAGGTAACAAAGCATTGATGAACTAAAAATGATATTTTCTCATGAAAAATATGAAGATTAAAGCTGAATTAAAGTTCAATAAGCTCAAGTAAGCTAAGGAAATCATAAAGGAAAAAGTAGAAAAATCTTCCATGTAAGGCATTTGAACACACGTACATTTGTTTTGGCTAATCATAACCTTTTGCATCAAAATGCATCCAATATGAGTCCAAAAGCTCCAATTTTCTTCTTTTTTCATATTTTTACCTGCACATTGAATATTTATACAATTAGGAGTATTTTTGCCTAATTTATAAAGGAACAAGCAAATATTCACTATAAATGGCACTAAAAAGGTATGATAAATCACTAAAATTTTAGTGCAATCAAACCTTAAACTTAAGCTTTTGATTGTCCTCAAGCAAAACAAGATTGAGCAAAAATCATCACTAACTTTCAATGACTCATTCAACATTAATGCCTCTTAGATTGATTAATGGATATAACTAGAGAAAAATCATGAACTTGAGCTAATCTAAAAAAATCAACTTAGGCTAAGTTCCTTCCTAATTATGGTTCCAAATGCAAGCAATACATCTCTCAAATCCTTGCATAAAATCTAATGGTGTTATGTAAAACATGAAAATTTCAAAACAAAGATAATAAAGTGTGATCAAGTTTCTTATGTTTGGTTATCATATCTCTCTCCACTAATGTAGATAAACACATGACCAAAGATCATTTAGGACTTTATAAGCTTGTAATGTAAGGCTAGGGTCATAGTATGATAATAGTCATTTTATGCTTAAATACCCTAACAATACATTCCTTTGTCTAGATTGTTAAGCTCTCAAGGGAAAGAAGTTCAAAGCATTTCTAAAGAGTTTTTGCTTACTTTTGCTTTCTTTACTTTCTTTGCTATTTCACCACTTTATTACTTGTTTTTCTTTTTCACAATTTTTACAATTTTTTTCTTTTACAAGTTTGCTTGTTTCTTTTCTTTTTTAAGGTTTTATTTCATTCTTTTTCTAAGCTCCACCTCTCTTCCCTAACAATCATAGATTAATGATGATGCATAAATGTCCTAATGCATATAGGGTAAAGGACCAAAAGATAGGAAATGTCAAATTAAGGCTTGGGTGTATAATGTAGTTTCATATAAAAGAAAAGTATTATTAGGCTCAAAAGGGTGACTATGGAAGAATTATGTCAAGGTTAGCTTGTAAAGCTCAAATGATTCAAAGATGGCCTATATCATTTCCCTAACCATTTGTCCTCTAGGATTTTATCTCAAGAGATGATCAAAACAAATTCTAGAACATGATACACAACTTCAAAGACTAATGAAAAAAATTTCATGCTCACATAATCAATCACTAGATAAAAAATCCACTTCAATGACCAAAGTATTAACCTATTACAAATGAAAACTCACACTAAAAAAGTCATTAAACTTAAGCATCATCTAATATTTCACACAATATAAATTTTTCCTAAAGCTATATTCAATCTCAATCTCTACCCATTATTAGCTTTATAAAGAACAAATCAAAAAAAGCATACTAATGATTCAAGCTAACAAGTCAAACTCAATTTCAAGGCAACACTCAAGGAAAATTTGAAAAAAATTTTGCAAAAATTTTGAACAATTTTCCCATGCACCTAAACTTAAAGAACATATTGTCCTCAATGTGTAGCGAAAAGAAATAAAACACAAAAAAGGAATAAGAAAAGTCCCCTATCATCTTGGAAGTATGGTAGCCAAATGTATAATGTAACTTTGGCCAAAACTTGTGCTTCTTTTTTTAAGCTTTTATTCAACCTACAAATTAAAGAAAACAACTAAACCAAGAAACAACATCAATATGTACAAGGAAATATAAGCACCAAAATGAAAGAAGCAAATGAAAACCAAACATTAAAATATACAAATAGAAAAACAAATCAACGATATGAAAAGTAAAACTTAGGTTGCCTCTCAAATTAGTGTTTTCTTTTAAATTAAAAGCATAGACTATGAGCTTAAGAATCAATCATTCAAATGTATTTTATCAATTACACCCCAACCTATCCTTTGAAATAATGTTTCAATCTTTGCCTATTTACTTTGTAGGGTACTTTTCTAATCTCATCCATGATCTCAACAATACCATAAGGAAAAACTTTAGTCACCACAACTAGACCCAACCATCTCAACTTAAGCTTTTTTGGAAAAAGCTTTAAGTGAGAATTGGAAAGCAACACATATTGATGAGCTCAAATGTTATATCTAAAATATGCTTATCATGCCATCTTTTCATTTTTTTCTTTCAACAACTAAGCACTGTCTGAGGCATGCAAGTGGAACTTATTAAGATTATGGAGCTATAAAAAAAGTTTCTCATCTGCAGCATCTAAATTGAAGTTCAAATTCTTTATAACCCAATAGCTTTATGCTTAAGTTCTACTAGTAAATGACAAGCTTTACCATAAATGAAAAGATAGGGTGACATACCAATCAGAGTCTTATAAGTGGTCCTATAAGCCCACAACGCATCATTTAATCTCTTAGACTAATCCTTATGACTCAAATTAATGGTTTTTTCAAGAATGGATTTGATTTCCCTATTTGACACTTTCACTTGACCAGTACATTATGGATGATAGGTGGTTACAATCATATGGTAACTCCATACTTAGCTACCAAAGCATCAAAGATTTGGTTATGAAAATGGGAGTCCTTATCATTAATGATCACTTTATCGGTCTAAATCTAGAAAACATGTTTTTTCAAAAAAAATTAAGTACTACCCTAGCATCATTGGGAGGTAAAGCTACTGCCTCAACCCATTTAGAAACATAATCCATTGCCAGCAAAATGTAATGGTTACCAAGATAAGATAAAAGGTCCTATGAAATCTAAACCCAAAACATTAAATGTCTACCTTAAGAATAAGGTTGAAGGCATCTCATTTCTCTTAAATAAATTCCTAACTCTCTAACACCAATCACATTTTTAAACAAACAAGTATGCATCTCAAAATGCAGTGGGCCCAAAAAATCTTGATTGAAACACTTTTCCAACAATCCTCTTACCTTCAAAATGTCCACCATAATAAAAAGAATCACAATGCTATAGTATATCTTAAACTTCCTCTCTAGGAACATATCTTCTCAAGATTTGATCTCTATATTGCTTAAACAAATAAGCCTAATTCTAAATGTAATACTGGACATAATTAAAAAATTTCCTCTTTTGATCAAATGACATCTTAGGGGGCAAAACACCTCCAATAAAAAAATTTACAAAATTGACATACCAAGGCAAACTATCATGCTTAAATGCCATCTACTATTCATCAAGAAAACTTTCATTAATGCTCAAATCATTATCAATACCATAATTATCTAATCAGCCACATGGTTCTCTGATCCTTTCTTATCCCTAATCTCTAAATCAAACCTCTCAAAGAGGATAACCTATCTAATCATCATAGGCTTAGCATCTTTCTTAGTCATAAAAAACCTAATAATAGCATGATTAGTGTAAGCTATAACCTTAGAACCTATGAGATAAAAGCAAAATTTATCAGAAGTAAATACAACTACTAACAACTCTTTCTCAGTGGTTTTATAATATAATTGAGCTTCATTCAAAGCTCTTCTTGCATAGTAGATGGCATGAGTTTGCTTTTCTATTCTTTGTTCTAAAACAACTCCTACTACATAGTCACTAGCATCACACATGAGCTCAAATGGTAAAGCCCAATTAGGTGCTATCGTGGCTAGAGTAAAAACTAGCTTTTCTTCAAGCACCTTTTCTTTAAGCATTGTTAAAGCATGCAAGCAAGCATCATCAAAACAAAACTTCACCTCCTTCTCTAACATCTTACACAAGGATTTATAGATTATGGAAAAAAATCTTTAATGAACCTCTTATAAAAGTAGCATGTCTAAGAAAACTTCTATCTCCATTAATTGCATTCAGAGGTGGAAGTCTCTTTATAACCTTAATCATAGCTTTATCAATTTCTATTCATGTAGAAAAAAATTTATGACCTAACATTGTTCCTTCTTTTACCAAGAAATGGCTCTTTTCCAACTATGGATTAGGTTAGTTTTTTTAGACTTTTTTAAAACAAGAGCTAAATGATTAAGACATTTCTCAAAGCTATCACTAAAGATATAAAAATCATTCATGAAAACCTTTAGGAAATCTTCTATCATGTTGGAAAATATAGCTATCATACATATTGAAAATATAGTTGGGGCATTACATAGTCCAAATGGCATTATTCTAAAAGCAAAAGTTTTGAATGGGCAAGTAAAAATTGTATTTTCCTGATCCTTAGGTGCTGTAGCTATCTGATTTTATCTAGAATATCCATAAAAAAAATAATAAAACTCATTACCAGACACTCTATCTAACATCTGATATATGAAAAGCAAAGGAAAATGGTCCTTCCTTACAACCTTATTTAGCTTTTAGTAGTCCATGCACACTCTTTAACCAGTTACAATCTTAAAAGGAATCATCTCATTATTTTCATTTGACACTACTATCATCCCACTTCTTTTTGGCATGCATTGGATTGGACTGACCCATGAACTATTCGAGATCGGATCTATGATGCTACTGTCCAACCATTCAATGATTTTTTTCTTCGTTATTTCTTTTAAGGCTAGATTCAGATGATGTTACATCTCGATGGTTGATTGGTATCTATCCTCTATCAGAATCTTATGCATGTAAAAAGAAAGATTAATTCCTTTAACGTTGGCAATAGGCAACCTAAAGCTAACTTATGACCACTAAGAACAATCAAAAGATGAGCATCCTGAAATAATCATAGGCAAGTATCATCTTCTCTTAGGTGGGCACACCTAAGATGTGAAGGTAATGGTTTAAGCTTTAACATAAATGGCCTTAGAATAGATGGTTTCACTTAAGGGGTAGACTAGGACACATCTAAAGGCTTTGTACTGGTAGGTGTAAATTGACATGTAAAGACTATAACTATGTCCTCATCATCATCACCTAAGTCCATGTCTACTATATCATCGATGAAAGGGGGTTCTTCGAGGTATGAAATAAGGTGCTCTATCTGGAAAACATCATTAACTAGACCATTAAACGCCTCTACCCTAAAACACTCATCAAAATCATCAGGATACTTTAAAGCCTTCAAAACATTAAATCTGACTTTTCAGTCTGAAACTCTCATGGTTAAGTCTTTTTTTTGCATATCTATTAAAACTTTACCAATAGCTTAGAAAAGTTTCCCTAAAATGATTGAGATCTCTTGATCAACATCCATATTTAAAACAATAAAATCAATAGAAAAGATGAATTTCTCTGCCCTAACTAGGACATCCTCTACAATTTCTCTAGGATATTTCAGTGAACAATTGACCAACTACAAAGTAATAGAGGTAGGGCTCACCTTACCTATGCCAAGCTTTTTAAAATAGATAAAGACATCAAATTAAAGCTGGCACCTAAATCACATAAAGCTCTATCAAATGACATACTACATATGGTACAAGTTATAGTAAAATTACCAGGGTCCTTAAGTTTTTCAAGTAGTCTTATTTAAATTAGCAAACTACACTCACTATTGAGTGCCATTGTTTCATACTTCTCAATCTCATTTTCTAAAGATAATGTCCTTCATAAACTTAGCATAGGTGGGCATCTACTCTAAGGCATCTATAAAAGGGATGTTAATGTGTAATTTCTTGAACACCTTTAAAAATTTAAAGAACTACTTCTCCTTTCCTACTTCTAAAATTTTTGAGAAAAAGGAATGCAAGGCCTAGATGGCTTAACTCTATGAAGAACAAGCCTACTAATTTCTTGAACACCTTTAAAAACTTAAAGAACTACTTCTCCTTTCCTACTTCTAAAATTTTTGAGAAAAAGGAATGCAAGGCCTAGATGGCTCAACTCTATGAAGAACAAGCCTATAAGAACTAGGAATTGAAAGTTGAATAGGTGTTTGGGTAGGTATTGCCATTTCATTGACCTTCTTGCCTTTTTCTCCCTTCTGAACTTCAAATTCCTCTATCTCATCCTCAAACTCTTTTACTATATCCTAAGGAATAGCTTGGATAGGACTGCTAGCTACTTACTTACTTTTCTTAAGGGTGATCACTTTGCATTGCTCTTTCCCTTCCTTTTTGTGGTTAACTTTAGTGTTACTGGGTATAGTGCCTTAGGGTCAGATACTTAGAAGGGTAGCTAATTGGCTTATTTATCTCTAGGCTCTTAATAGATGTAGTCTAATTCCTTAAACATAGTATTTTGTGTTTACATAAAGGAAGTCTAGGCTTTGACCAGGGAACTCAAAAGATCTTCAATTGAGGATTTCTTTTTCGAAGGTGGAATAGATTGATATTGAGAGGTATAAGGCTGTGGGTGTTATTGTTGATATGGAATTTGATGAAAACCTATGGGGTTTTATGGTTTTATGAATTAAAGCTACTATGGTGCATGATTAGGCTGAACAAGGATAAGATTACTATTTTGTTGTTGATTCCAAAAAAAATAGTATTATTCCTCCAACCAGGGTTATATGTAAAAGCATAGGGGTTGTTAGGTTGCCTTGTGTTCTACCCTAAGTACTTGGCACTCTTAGGTTGACTAAGAAAAAAAATTAGACTATGGGTGTAAAGGGAATTATGTATCATTATCAAAGTTAAAGCAGTAAAAGTTTTTAAAAATTTTAATTTCCTAAAGTCAATATGAATCAATAAGATTTTACAAACAACATATATATACAAGCATGCATAGGTTCAGTTAAATGTGTTACCTTGAACACCAAAAATCCCTTGGTTAAAATTTAGTGATCTTCCAAATAGATTCTATTCCAAGAAGCAGCCCAAGTGTTTAGCCTCTAATGGTGATCCACACGAACTCTTGTGAAAGAACTTTCTTGAAAGTTTGGTAGAACTTAAAGCCACACTATAACTAGTAAGTGTTTGTAAGACCTCTTGTATTTTCTTGAGTGATCTCTAAATGCTTTGCTAGTTACTCTTATAAGAAAGGGTAGCCTGATGTTCTTTTTATAGGGTAAGCATTTGGCCACATTAGGTTTAATGCTCGAAATACAAATTTCCATAATTAACCCTATGCTAGCTGAATATACCAAATAAGGGAAACACTTTCTCTTTTTTTTTTTGCCACTATTTTTAGTCATACCAAAATCAAATTAAGTCCAACTTAATTTGTCCCGGTTTTAATTTCTCACAATTGTCTTATTGTGTGTGACCCATTAGGTTCTTTAGCATGTTGGCAATTAACATAAGCATTATAAGCCTTAGTATTCGGTTATGGATGGAACAAACTTTTTGTCTTCATCACCAATTCTTCAATTAGCCAATCTTATGTTTATAGATCATGATCAATACTAGCTTAATTGCCATGACCCCTAATTGCTAAAGAAAAGTCAATATGGCTTGACAACCTATCCATGTATAATTAATATCATTTCATAGTATCTTGGTTTGAACATTGAGTATAGTTTAATGTCCATCCAATCTTCTTTTACCATGTTAAATATTGTCCTTAATATTAACTCACAAATAAGTTTTATAACAATTCTAAAACTTTATTTAACTTTGGCCAAAGATTTCTTAAGTTAATTCAATCAAGACTAGTTGAGATACTCTCTTGATCATACAAGGTGATGAATCCCATCTTGATTGCTTCATGTATCTTTATATGCCTTATGTTATACCTAACAATAATTGATTGGAGTATTCTTGGTTAGAACCATAAATAAAGTCAAAGTATAACATTCATTATATAAGATCATAAGTAATCTCAAGTTAAAGGATGACTTATACAACCATCGCATGATAATGTAGCTATATACACTATGTAAATTGTAGTATAGTATTCTCATATCAGATCATGTTTAGTGAACTTGTTCTTGTAACAAGCACCCACATGTTAGCTAAAGTTTACCCAAACTTCAAGCTATAGATGGGTTGCTTGCTTCATAAGTAAGAGCAAAACCATGTGTTAGTCTTAACAACTTTTGCCAAAGACCTCTTATCAATAAAGCATCAACTAGAAACAATTTTGGAACATATAGTTTTTATGTAATAATGATCTCATAATTACGATATCATTATATTGCAAAGCTTTATTTATATTATGAGGATTTTATCATATAAGCATCAACATTGAAATATATGTATACAAGCTCAATGATTAAAAAATAAGACTTTTATAAGATATCAAATATCAGAGTACTACAGATATGACAATGTCTTAGCCAAAATATGATTAAGCTTGAAGGGCAAATACCAACCATCTCTCACTTGCACTAAAGCCAATCATTCATGTATCTAATACCATATTTGACTATATGTTTATCTTGTTTCTAAAGGGACATAGCTTTAGTAAGAGGATCATCAATGTTATCCTCAATGGGTACTCGTTCAATTTTAACATCACCTCTAGAAACAAAGTCTCTAATTAGATGATATCACCTCAATACATTTTTGGATCTTTGATGAGACCTTTGTTCCTTAGCTTGAGCAATAGCTCCAATGTTGTCACAATAGACTATAATGTTGTCACAATAGACTATTATTGGATTAACAATGCTAAGAACAACACTTAGTTTAGTTATGAACTTCTTAATCCAAACGGCCACTTTTACAGCCTCAGATGCAGAGATATATTCAGCTTTAGTTGTAGAGTTCATAGTTGTACTTTGTTTGGAACTTTCCAACTCATTGCTCCACCATTCAAAGTAAAAACATAGCCACTTTAAGACTTGCTATCATCTTTGTCGAATTGAAGGCTTGTATCACAATAACCTTAACAAGGAGTTCGACTCCACCATAGATAAGAAGCATAAGCTTAGTTCTTCTTAAGTACCTAAATATTGTTTTCATAGCCTTCCATTGACATTGACATAGATCTGCTTGATATCTATTATTGCTGCTTTTTATATAGCCTGCTATTACACAAATCAAGTAATAAAAGGAAGTACACCGGTATTACCTCCACAGGGATCATAGAATGTATTGTTGGGTTGTTCACAATTACCAAAGGTGAAAGCCTAAAATCTTTTTTTTAATGTGTAGATAGAGATCTAAACTTTACCAATTGTCACTTAAGAAGTTAAAAAAAATGTTGCTAAAAACTAGATTTAAGGAAACAAGATTGAAAAGATTGAAAAGTAAAGAAAGCTTGAAAGTGCTAATTCCTTAAAGTAGACTTAGAATAAAGATTGCATGAAAATACTCATATATTAAAAAAGAAAATGATGGTTGAATCTTGCAAGAAATAAAAGAAAGCTTGGATTGATCTTGAAAAGAAAATAATGCTTGCTGAAATTAAGAATTAAAAGAACAAGATTTGAAACTTGAACACAAGAAAAGAAAAGATCTTGAAAATAATACTTCTTGAATTAAAATAAAAAGTTAATAGCACGCATAGTCCCTAAACTTTGGGCTAGATTTTATATTGGTCCTTATAATTTAAAAAATTCTAATCGAGTCCTCAATTGCCCAAACATGCATCAATATAGTCCCCCTATTTGTTAGACTATCTGAATTGATGGTAAATCCTACATGGCATGACACTAATCTTTCAAACTTATATTACATGAAATTTTTCAAAGATTTGAACATATTACATGGAGGAAGACTAAAACTTTTTTCTTTTTTCTCTTTTTTTCTCCCCATTCTCATCATTTTCATCACCAAACTTTTCTATCTCAATCAAATCCCTACCAAGCTCTGACCTTTGCAACTTTACAAGTTTTTTTATCAAAGGCCAAAACTTTCATGTCCAAATGTTTATCAAAGGCCACAAGTTTCCTTTCCCCATTCTCCTCATCCTTTAAGTAGTGCTGCTATAGTTTTTTTGCTTCTAAAGTAACCAATTTCAAGAATGCAATCAAAGGCCAAAACTTTCATATCCAAATCCTTGGATTCTGACAAAGTTAAAATTTTGGGAATTTCCCTATTACTGACAATTTCATTCACAATAGGAGATCTAGTAAACTTAATCAGTTGACATAAAACTTTTAAGCAATGGTTGGCTATACAAAACATGGCATCTTGTTGAATCTATTTTGTACAATTTGGGTTGTAAAAGATTGACTATAAAACCAAAAAACTTTCAATTTTAGGATTAAATTCTTTAACTCACAATTAAACCCACTTGATTTTTGAATTGAGCCAATAATCGAACTAACTCGTCTTTGTTCTTTCATGTCTCTTTCAAACCCTTTATCAAGCTCTTGATGCTCTCAAGGTCAATCCAAACTTGAATCTCATACTCAATCGAACCAACGATGTAAGAGATAAAGAGTTGAGACTTGACAAGTTAAGAAGCTCTTGAAGTTGTAACCACAAGTTCTTTCAAGGTTATAAGGCCAGCAAGGTATTGAGAATGGGTAGAAAGATATGGGTTTTTGGAGAGGATTGAATTAGACTCTATTTCAAAGTTAAGAAGAGCTTTAATGGTGAATGGATGATGGGTGGTCAAATTTTTTGTTAGTCTTTTGCCTTTTTTGTTTTATAATTTGTTTAAAAACCATAAAAATTCCACATAATCTATTCAAATAATAGAAAATTTCCATATAATACAAGTTTAGAAGATTATCTATCATGCCACATAGGATTTATCATCAATTTAGATGGTCTAACAGATGAAGGGACCACATTGATACACATTTAATTAAAAACTCAATTAGAACTTTTTAAAGTTTAGGGACCAATATAGAATTTGGCCCAAAGTATTGGGACCTCATGTTGTATTAACTCTAAAATAAAAGAATTTAAAGAAACAAAAGCTTTATGGTTATTGGCAAATCTATCATCTAAGCTAATAACTCAACTAAAGAAAAGAAAACTAAAAACTAAAGAAAGAAAAGAAGAGAGGAGTGGAATGGGATGAGATGATGAAATGAGTGAATGACTTCCCTATTTGTGGAGAGGGATTTGACCATGGGGGAATAGGGTTATAAGAAGTTGCTTTTTATTCAAATACAAATAGATAAAACTTAATCTTTCTTTCTAAAGCATCATGGTCGAATAAGACTCTTCATAGTGGAATGGTATTAGCCAAATAGTCTTGAAAGTGCAATCCTGGCCTTTGATTGAATCTTGATTGAATTAGTATAATTCTCCTCCATTAGATTCAGCTAAGGCTTTGAAATTCAAGAATAAGTTAATTTTTATCCAATTTTTGAAATTCAAATGGATAAAATCCTATTTTAAGTCAAAATCTTCGAGGCTAAGCAATAAGTTTCATGTCGAACTTTAAATGCTTCTTGGCCGAATGTATCTAGCCTTTATTATGGAAAATTTGCATGGAGGCTCTATTGGATGGGTTTGGCCGAATAACACGGTGAGTGAAGAGTCCATGATCTAGCAAATTAAGCTTCTCTTTTGTATGGGTGAATGAATAGAGTCCTTGTGCAACATAATTTTTTCATAGCTAAGCAAAAGAGTCATGCTTGGATCACATTTTCTTCTTGGTCAAAGATGATGGAGTCTAAGTAAGCTTGCAATTGCATTCAATCCTTTTTGTATGTGATCGAACACATCATGAGAGAGTTCTTGTGTAGCTAAAACTCTATGAATGCATGAATAAGCTTCCAAAATTGGGCCAATATTTCTCATTTGCATGCTTGCATGCATGGCTTGCATGAAAATGAAGTTCTTGAGCTTGAAAATCTAAAATCATGAAAACAACATGAAAAGCGCCAAAATTCATCTAAATTTTAAATTTTAGCACCATTTTTAACATGTAAAAACACTATATATTTAGGTGCTATCAATCTATTTATTATGCTTAAAGCATACGAGATATCAAGCCTTGTACATAGCATTGGATACATAATGGATCCAATTGCCGAAGCATATGGAACCTTATTTATGCTATTTTTCTCAAGTTGTGTCTTAGGACACATGTCCTTGAAAAGATTTATGCCATGCGACACTGGTAAGAATTTTTTTTTAGATTTTTCCATGCTAAACCTTTTTAGCACTTTTTCTACGTATCTGGTTTGTGAAAGACTAAGCAACCTCTTTGATATATCTCTATAGATCCTTATGCCCAACACATACATTGCTTCTCCCAAATCCTTCACAGAGAACTTCTTTGATAACCAAACCTTGGTAGATTGTTGCATGAGTATATTGTTTCCTATAAGCAATATATCATCCACATACAGCACTAAGAAAATGATTGCACTCCCACTTTTCTTCTTGTATACACAAGGTTCATCTATATTTTCTATGAATCCAAATTCTATAATTACTTCATGAAAATGTATATTCCAACTCCTTGATGCTTGCTTAAGTCTATAGATAGACTTTTAAAGCTTACACACGATGTTAGCATTCTTATTAGATTCAAAACCCTTGGGTACTATCATGTACACATCCTCTTAATTCCCATTAAGAAATGCCATTAATAACCCTAGGATTTATAGATATTTACATATCATTTGAGAGTTAAAATTTTGAAAATTTTCATGATTTTTGCTCAATAATGAAGTAAATTGGTGATTTTTAGGTTTGCATAAAGAAATGGAGTATTTTGAATGTCAACACCAAGTCCTATGCAAACCATACAAAGGTGGCAAAGTTAGACCAAGCATGTAAGGATGTGATCTAAAGGTCACACACAAGTCTAGCCCTTCAAAAAGCCAAATCGAGAGCACTAAAGATGCAAAAGATATACTATCATTTGTTAGAATGAATGCAAGAGTGATTTGTGTGATCTCCTAATGAATCCATAGGTCATTCAAAATCCAAGAGATATGGCATTTTAATGATGATTTGCTAAACACACAAATCATGGATTTTAATAGTTGATAGAATGCTCTCTTAGATTACAAATTATGGGAAACAGTGGATTATATACAAATAATGAATTATTGGAGAATCCCATGATTTATGCAAATAAAGAAAATTAGATTTAAATGTTGATTTGCTTATGGTTGACCAAAAGCCTTTCTTGGAATTCAAATTTTAGGCGACAAAGGTATTGGAGGCAATAGTAGAATTGGGATTAATCACAATCCCTTAATCAGAGGAATTGCAATTAATTACTTGCCAAAGACAATAATGTCCAAATTCATCCCCTTTGGCTAAAACTCACATTATAAATAAGTCATGTACTGCTCTTGTAAAAGGGACCTAATCCCTCATTCCCTATCCCATCTTCCATCATCGAAACAGTTTTTCTTTTCTTTCTTTGTTTAGTTTTAGTTTTTTTTTTCATTTGGTTAACGTGATAGCTTAGCCTTTTCTTTTGTTCTCATATGTTTGATTTAATGTTAACTTTCTTTTACAATTACAACAGCTCTTTTTTATTTGTTTAATGCAAGCATACTATTTTCTTTAAGTACTGTCGTTCACTTTCTTCTGGTTTGTTTATTGGTCTGGTTTCAATTCAACATTTTCAAAAGCAATCTATTTTATTTACTTTTTAAATCTTGCAAGCACTTTTATTTCTTTTCAAGCACATTCGGCTATTCCTAATTCCCCTTCCTAAGTTTTTGATTTCATTAACTTCCAAGTTTATTTATTACAAATCTGCTCTCTTTTAATTTTAATGCATTTGGCCACACCATAACTAGAAAGATTTCTATTTTCTTTAGCTTTGTTCTATCGGCCTTTACATTATTAAGTCTCATTTTGTACTTTTCCTCATTCTAAACATTCTACCATCTAGATATAGAGTTGAAAGGCATAATTTTAGTGCTTGATCTAGCACCATTATATAGTCCTCATGCGATCAACAACCCGACTCACACATTATTACTTGATAGCAACTTGTGCACTTGCAGCCTCACAAAAAGTGGCAATCAGTCATTTTGACATCCATTTGCCATATCTCAAAGTCATGGTATGTAGCAATAGCAAGCAAAATCCTAATGGATTTTAACATGGCTAATGGTGAAAAAGTTTCATCAAAATCAACTCCTTGTTTTTTATTGTAACTTTTTATAATTGGCCAGGCTTTGTATGTTTGTACATTGCTATCCATGTTAATTTTCTTCTTGAAAACCCACTTACACCCTATGGGTTTTATCGCTTTGGTTGGTTCCACCAAAGTCCATACGTGGTTTGCATACATTGATTCCATTTTGGATTTCATGGCCTCATGCCATTTCTCAGAATTACTGTCCAACATTGCTTCTTGATAGGTAGTAGGATCATTTATGATCAACTCATACTTGTCCATGAGAAATCCATATCTTTCAGGACCTTGATAAGTCTTACTTGACCTACAAAGTTCTTATGTACAAAATTACTCAGATATGCACGTATGAGCTTTGAAACAAAGAGCTTATGCAGAAGATGCAAGTAAAAGTAAAGAAAATCTTACAAGATGAATAACAAGTAGATCTTTATTGTAGAATCAGCAATACAAGCTTTAGCAAACATTTTCGACTGTCCATCTAGTGCCTTAGCCATTGGCTCAAGTTTCATTCTTATGTCAATTTGTGTTTCTTGAACTTCTTTAAGTTCTACTTTACTCCCATTGTTCTCTTCAAGGATAAACTCTTTTTTCAAGAAGACAACATGTCTAGAAACAAACACATTTTGTTCTTTAGAGTTGTAGAAATAATATCCAATAGTTTCCTTTAGATATCCCATAAATTTACACTTAACCGATCTAGCTCCAAGCTTGTCAGCTTATGGATGTGTCACATAAGCATCAAATCCCCAAATCTTTATATGTGACAAGTTAGGTCTTTTGTCTTTCCATATCTTATATGGTGTCTTGTCAACGGATTTAGATGGAACTATATTTAGAAGATAAGCAGCTATTTCAAGTACATAACCCAAAAAGATATTGTAAGATTTGAATTGCTCATTATGGATTGAACCATGTCCAACAAGGTTCTATTTTTCCTCTTGGAAACTCCATTGTGTTGTGGTGTTCCAAGTGGAGTCCACTATGAGTGAATCCCATTCTCTTTTTGATAACTTAAAAAATCAAGGCTTAAATACTCACCACCTTGATCAGATCAAGTGTCATGATACTTTTACTAGTTTTCTTTTCAACCTCAATTCTAAATTCTTTGAACTTTTCAAAAGACTTGTGTTTCATTAAATATGCATAACCATATCTTGTATGATCATAAGTGAATGTGATGAAATAGGAGTATCCTCTTCTACCATATGTGTTCATTGACCCACATACATCTGAATGTATTAGTCCAAGAACCACACTGGGTGATTTGGTCATCTTTTTTAACAAACATGATTCACAAGTTCCATATAATTCATAATCAAAAGGATCAAAGTATCCTTGTTTATGTAACTTTGTGATTCTTGTTTCATTGATGTAACCAAGCCTACAATGCCATAAGGAAGATTGATTTAGTTTATCTAGTTAAGCTTTCTTGACATTTATATTGAAAACATCATTGTTTAATCTAAGAACATATAAGCCATTATCATTCATTCCCATGCCATAAAGCACATCATTTAAATAAAAGGAACAACAACTGCCTTTAACATTAAATGAGTATCCATAACTCATGCATAAATAAAAAACTAAAATGATGTTTCTAGTTATGATAGCAATATAATAACCTGAAGTAAAAGTCTCTTTAGACTTCTTTTCAATCATAAACATACTTGAAGTAGAAGTTTCTTTAAGACTTCTTCTCCTTCAAGCTTGCCAAGTAGACCTTGCAATTCCTTTTTCAATGACCTTTTTTACCATAATAATGACATGCACCGTTGTCCTTCTTGATGTTTCTAGTAGGCTTGATAGCCTTGCATACATCCCTTTTCTTATCAACCTTTTTAGTTTTTTTCTTCTAGGCCAACTTCTTCTTGGCCTTAGATGAAGAAACTAGACAAGCCTTAGGCTTTTGTTCTTAATGGATTTTTTGGTAGTTTTAAGCATATTGATTGCATTGAAATTTTAGCCTTTTCATGCTCATTTTTAGTGTAATTTAATTCATATTTTGGCTTGTTTCTTAGGATTTTTGGCAAAAATTTCTCCTAAATATATATTTATCTCATGTGTAGGTAAAATCATAAAATTCGAGAATTTTGGACAATTTTGATACATTTTTGGAAGATTTTTGTTGTAATTTGTGTAAATGGCCTAAACTAGATCAATAAGCAAATTTGACATTAAAGGAGTTTCCTTGATTTTTCTTGCATATTTTTTTAGAATTAATTTCATAATTTTGTAGGATAAATATATTAATAAAGCTTTTGGAAATTTTGTGTAGAAAGAAAAAAAGAAAAAAATATAAAGGATGAATGAAGGATGTTTAGACATGGTGCATGAATTAAACATCAAAAGTACAAATAGTCAGTTAGGATTAAGGGCACCAAATAGTTAAACTGAGTTGACATTTCAAAGAGCTTTCATTGGGTATAATTTGGACTTTTTGGAAGTGGCAAAATAGATGAGGAAGGCTTGCAATTGAGGAGGAACAAAGAAGCCTACCAATAGCCATGCACCAAGTGTAGAAGAAAGGAACAAAGAAGTCTCTAGAAGCTCACCTCATTGTTGATATTTTAAAGAGATGTTTTGTGGCTCCATTCATCGGTCACCTACCTATAAATAAGAGTGGAGCCAGCCATCTTAGGGAGACTTTAGCTTAGGATTTTATTGTTCTTGTTCTTTAATTTATGCACTTTCCTGTACTGCATTTTACTTTCTTAGCAAACAAACAGCCCTTGATCTTCATGTTTTTCTATTGATTTTGATTGTACTTTTATATTTCCTCGAATATGTTTTAGTTTTCTTTACAATTTTGGCAATGAAACATGCAAATTTTATTGATTTCTAGCTCAAATTTATTGATTTTTCGTTGATACTCAAATCTATTTTTCAATCTGCCAGCTCTGACCTACCTGTGGTTGTTTGATGATATCTCATTCAAATCTTACATGTTTTTGTTAAATTTTTTTTCATAGTTTCCTGATTCAATTAGCTACAACATTTTAAAATTTAGCTTCAAACTCACACCATTGCTTTCCAAATCAAGCTTGAAAGATTTGTTTGGGTGCAAGTGATAGGTGCAAGTCAGATGTGGTCAATCAAATTTGTCATGGAACTGCTCTCTCCTTGGCAAGTGGTTTGCCTTCTTTCACACTAAATCCTTAGTTTTACTTGTTTATTTGTTGATTCTTACTTGATTTAGTTTATCTCTTTACATTTCATTACTATTTGGTTAATTTTCTTATATGATGTTCTATTTTTTGATAATTGTGTGCTATTTAAATTAGTTCAATATGCTAGAATTTCTTGTTTTTGATGCATCTTCTTTGTTGAATCATGTAGTAAATTTTTGATTTAGCTTGGGTTAGCTCAATTTTAGTTCATTCTCTCTAAAAAATTTTAGGTCTAATTTTTTTCTCATTTGAATTGGTAGATATTACTATGAACTCAGTTTCAGTTCTAAATTTTTCTAGTTAATTCTTGCACTTTCTTTTCATTGTTGTTCTTCAAATTAGTTTCTCACATTGCTTCTTTAATGTTCTCTTAATTTTCAGTTCATATTCCATTGATTTTGTGCAATTTAAGTCCAAGATTTTAGTTTAAAGTTTGGTTTTTCAATTTACAACTACTTTCAGTTTTTCAACCTTTTGCTTGGATTTTACAATTTTCTTGCATTACTTTTATTTCATTTTTGTTTTTATCTCAGAGCATTAATTGTCCTTTTTTTTTTTATTTCAAGTTTGATTTCATGATGTTTGTTAACATTTAGAATTAGGTTTTATTCTTGGAGTCATAGTTTTCCTATTATAGCTTTATATTTTTTATTTTGCAAGTTTAGTTGCATTTTGCATTTTCATTACTACAATTTTACTTCAAATTTGTTTTTACCTTGATTTAGCTACTTTATTTTACATTTTATAACATGTATTTATTTTATGTTCTTGTTCATTTTCATTTACTTAGTTTTATATTTTTTATGCTTTATTCACTTTTAATTTTGTAGTTAATTTTCATGCTTATTTATTTTAATCAAATCAACTTTAGAAGGGTATGAAGATAACAGGTATTTAGCTTAGGAATGTCTTTTAATAATCCTCATGGGATCAACATCTAAACTTTTATAGTCTCTATTATTACTTGAACGGCTTATTTGCTTGCAGAATTGTCCAGCCACATATTCTTCAATTGTGGTAATGTTACTGCCATCTTATACATATTGAAGTTCATTACAAATTCTGAAAAGCTACTAGGAATAAATGACAAGATCAAGTCAATACTTATGATCCATCACAAATCCTAATTATCCAAGTTTCTCAACCTAACTGATCATCTTAAGACGATGCACTTTATTGAAGAGCTCTTAGAAATAACTATTCGAAACACTTCCTTAGAGGTCTCAAACCTTTCAGTTTGGTCTTGTTTGTCAAACAACTCTTTAAGATGCAGAATGATTGTCAGAGCGTCTATATTCTCATGTTGCCTTTGCAAATTCAGGGGTCATGCTAGCCACTATGATACAGATGGCTTGATCAGCATGGTCTTTATAGGCTTCATAAACCTGCCACACTACATCATTAGCACCAGCATCTGGTTTCAATGGAACCAGTTCATCAAGAATATAAAGCATGTTCTTTTGCCTTAAGACAAGCTTCAAATTATGGTATCAATCATTGAAGTTTGGCATTTTAAGCTTGTTAGCATCAAGTATGCTATAGGAAAACAAGTAATTACTCATTTTGCAACCTATAAAATTGAACAAGCATCAGTTATATTGTTCAATACCAATATAGATAAGGTCCAAATCTATATATTGGTTGCTCCCACTATTTTAATCAAATCAGTAGCCTTTACTATCAATTTAGAAAAATTATATTTTTTTAATGGGCCAAGATCCCATTTAGTTTACCACAACCTTGAGGTTTGTCTTAACAAGCCATGATAAATAAATTAGGTAGATAACTTGCTTATCAATCATATCCCCATATGACTCTTAGATCAATTGAGTGACAACTCCTTGTCTAATCTCATCTTATGTGATTCGCCCAATCATTGCCTCTATCATTATATGGTTAAGTTTTTCACATTCGGACAGTACAATGATAGGTAAGTAACACGCATTAACCATAACACAACCTTGTTTTAAATAATGAGTGCCATGAGTTGTCTCAACAAGCCCCACTAGTAGAAAGTTTAGTTATTTATGTTAATGAAAGGCATCAAGACTTAATATTTTTCATGAGAGGTTTTTGATTCATCATAGGTCTCATCAAGAATGTGTAAGAATTCATCATATATCCAACACATGTAATCTTACCATACATCTCATAATTATACATGGCCTTTATCTCATATAAATTCTAGCACATATAACAATAAATCAATATAACATACATGGTATTTATCTCATAACTAATATGCATACTATAACAATCATCATGTTTGGTTCAAATTCATGATCTCACAAATCTATTCTTTGAATCAATATCAATATCATATATCAATTATCAATTATCAATCCAACTCAATGTGATGCAAGGCATAGACATGTTTAGCTAGCATGGCCAAATATGTCAACTATTATCTTAAGAACATGTAATTTACAATCATAATTTCCTAAACCTTTATTAAATTATAATTTTACTTGAATTTTAATGTAACATGATTAGCATAACTCTAAACCATTTAGGAATGTCAATCAATTAAAATTAAGCCAAATTACATGCATTGGGATTTTCCTAGTTTAACTAGGTGTTGTAGTGAAATAATTTCTTGTTAATTAGAAGTTCTAAACAATTTAGAAAGTCCAATTCAATTTGGATTTTATATGAATCTTATTTCTCAAACCCAAAATATTTATGAATCCAAATTCAACAAGAAATAACACCAATCTAGGGCTTGGCTGAAAACCATCCAAGAAAGAAAGCAAGTTGTGGCTAGGGTAGTTTTTATGGAAAGTAGTTTAGGCCATCTTTCACTATGTCACCCCTACTAGCCACCATCCAAGAGTTCTAAACTCTCTCCTATACTTTCTTATGCCTTTGCTCATGATTCTTGAATCACAAGTAACAACTACTTTGACTTTTATAAAAACAGCCCACTAAACTTAGTGATCAAGAAAACAAATCTTGAAATCTTGGTGAACAAGTTTCCTAAGATTCCCAATATTGATTACCAAGTAGATTTTCATTAGTGAGCATGTTTTTGAAATCTCTCAAATTTTAAGAATACCGGCTGCATCAAGAAAACCAATTACCTAATCATATTAGGGTAACCAAGCATCATATGTGTATTTTACATTCCCAGCTGCCACTGACAGATTTTTGGGTTGAACTTGTCATCAACTTTTGAATGACCAAATCAATTCCAAAAATTATGAAATTCTCACACAATGATCATAAATATGTGTATTTTCATGTGTTAAAATCTGATAGTCAAATAATATCCCTAGAGTATGAAACAATTTTCATAGTATTAGTAAGGTAGAATTTTCTTGATATGGACAAATTGCAAACAAAAACTTCTTTGAGCATGCAAATGATATCCATAAATCATAAAATTTCCTAAGACATCATGCTTTGATATTATAAAAGAATGCAATCAAAACAATACAAAAAAAAAAATGAATTTTTCAGCTACTACATCACAACAACATATTGCAATCAAAATAGTTTTGATATCATGAACAACGAAACAAATTTCTAATTTTTATAATCTATATTGACAAGGCTTTAATACCACTTAAAGGGAATTATGTATCATTATCATAGTTAAAGCTATGAAGTTTTTAAAAAATTTTAATTCCCTAAAGCTGAGACCAATCAATAAGATTATACAAACATATATATACAAGCATGTATAGTTTCGGCTAAAGGTGTTACCTTGAATGCCAAAAATCCCTTGGTGAAATTTGGTGATTCTCCAAATAGATTCCAAGCCAAAAATCTACCCAAGTGTTTAGCCTCTAATGGTGATCCACATGATCTCTTGTGAAAGAACCTATTTCACCTAAAGGTGATACCTTGAATATCGAAAATTTGGTGATCCACATGATCTCTTGTGAAAGAACTTTCTCTAAGATTTGGTAAAACTCAAAGCCACACTATAAATAGTAAGTGTTTGTAAGACCTCTTGTATTTTCTTGAGTGATCTCTAGATACTTTGTTAGTTACTCTTACAAGAAAAGGCGACTTGATGTTCTTTTTATAGGGGACGCGTTCTGCCACATTAGGTTTAATGCTGGGAATACAAATTTGCATAATTAACGCTATGCTGGCCATATGTACCAAACAAGGGAAACTCTTTCTCTTATTTTTTATTTCCTCTATTTTTGGTTATACCAAAATCAAATTAAGTCCAACTTAATTTGTCCCAATTTTAATCTTTCACAATTATTTTATTATGTGTGACACATTAGGTTTTTTAGCATGTTGGCAATAAACACAAGCATTGTAAGCTTTAGTATTCAACTATGGATGAAACAAACTTTTTGTCTTCATCACCAATTCACCAATTAGCAAATCTTATGTTTATAGATCATGATCAATGCTAGCTTCATTGCCATGACCCCTAATTGCTAAAGAAAAGTCAATACGGCTTGACAACCTATCCATGAATGCTTTTGTGTATAATTAATATCCTTTCATCACATAGTATATTGGTTTGAACATTGGGTGTGGTTGAGTATCTACTCAATCTTGTTCAACCATGTTAAGTCTTATCCTTAACATTAACTCACAAATAAGTTTTAGAACAATTCTAAAATTTTATTTCATTTTAGCTAAAGATTTCTCAAGTTAATTCAATCAAGACTAGTTGAGATACTCTTTTAATCACACATGACGATGAATCCCACCTTGATTACTTCATGTATCTTCATATGCCTCATGTTATACCCAATAATACTCAACTGGAGCATTCTTGGTTAGAACCATAAGTAAAGTAAAGTCAAAGAATAACATTCATCATATAAGATCATAAGTAATCTCAAGTCAAAAGATCACTTATACATCCATCACATGAGAATGTAGCTATAGACCCTCTGTGAACTACCATATAGCATTCTCATATCGAGTCATGTTTAGTGAACTTGTTCTTATAATAAGCACCCGCATGTTAACTCAAGTTTACCCAAACTTCAAGCTATAAGATAGGTTGCTTGTTTCATAAGTAAGAGCATAATTGTGTGCTAGTCTCAATAGCTTTTGTCAATGTCCTCTTATTGATAAAGTATTGACTATGAACAATTTTGGAATATATAGCTTTTGTGCAATGGTGATCTCATAATTACAATCTCATTGTAATTCCCTTGCAAAGCTGTATTTATATTTTGAGAACTTTATCATATAAGCATCAACATTGAAATATATGTATACAAACTCAATGAGAAAGAAATAAGACCTTTATAAGATAGTAAATATTAGAGCACTACAAATATGACAATGTCTTAGCCAAAATATGATTCAACTTGAAGAGCAAATACCAACAGGGTGGACCTATGTTGACTAAGATTAGGCTAAGAATATGTAACCTTAATATTCAAAGACTCTAAAGATTTGGCTAGGGAATCTACCATAGCATTTAATACACGAAACTTACTAAGTTTGTACACTCCTGAAGCTTTCCTAGGATGTTGTCTCCCATTGAACCACTAACAATTATTAATGGCCATGTCATCAATCAATTCATATGCAATATCAGAAGTCTTGCTCATGACTACATCTCCTACGACAACATCTAGAATGGTCCTAGTGGTATGTATCAACCCATTATGAAATATCTGAATCTCCAGCCATTTAGGTAATCCATGGTGCGGGTAGTTCCTCAAGAACTCCTTGTATCTTTTTCAAGCCTCATACAAGGCCTTTGAGTCATGTTAGGCAAAAGTAGTAATCTCATTTCTAAGCTTGGCCATCTTTTTTAGAGGAAAAACCTAGGCATAAACGTCTGAACTAAATCATCCTATATGCTAATAGAATCTGGTGGCATTGAGGTTAACCAACTCTTGGCTTTATCTTTAAGGGAAAAAGGAAACAACCTAAGCTTAATGGCTTCTTTAGTAACACCATTATGTTTAAATGTATCGCATATCTCCAGGAAATCCCATTGATGAGCATTAGGGTCCTCACTTGTATGACCACTAAATTGAATTGACTGTTGAATCATTTAGATGATTATAGGTTTAATCTTGAACTTCTAGGCTTGAATGGCTAGCCTCCTAATGCTAGGTTAGAATCTATTAAGATTTGGGCATAGCATAATCTCTAAGGGCTTTAGAGTCTTGCTTTGCTATGGTGGTAGGATCGAGTGGTCCCTCCTTTTTAAGTCTTCTAAGTGTGGTTTTGATCTCAAGATCTAGAGGGATGAGTGCATACATTTGCGACAAGGATAGCTAGATCGAATGTAAAGCATCTAAATGAAAAATCAAAGTATGTACAAGTGAGAGAAATGAACAATAAGGTAAAGTAGACTATGTACACCCTAAGCAGCCAAAATGGAAGCAACCTATAAACTAGCCTAGCTTATGTACATTAAGGGTGAATTAATCTATAGATGAACATGGTGAAACACGATATTAGCCTCAGACTCTTGACTCTAAATCCCTAGCAATAGCCCCAAAAACATAGTTGCGAAATTTCTTATAAGGACACAGTTCATTTAAGTAATAATAGTGACCGAAGGTCAAGATATCACCCCACAGGGATTAGCTAAAGAAGCTTAGTCTAACTATCTATTATTTCCACACTTAATCTAAAGTTGATTTAATCAAAAGAGGGATACAATAGTAAGCTAGCATGAACAAGTAAAGCAAACCAATAGTAAACAATGCATATAACTGAAAGTACATCAATGAAAAAAACAAAAAGAACATACTTGGAAATTTTATTAAAATAGTAGCTAACATGCTTTGACTTGAACCTAATATGCTTTGAGTATAAATATAATCTATGAAACCAAAAATAACAAGCTCAATTAACAACTAAACAGTAGCTAACAAACAATAACCAAAAACAACTATGTTAATTATCTCTTAACTTCTAATAATAGAAAAATCTAGAAACTGACTAAAACTTGATCCAAAAAACTTCTAAATTGTAAAAATTGTACGTGAACATAAATCAAAACATAATTAAAGTGCAATTGAAGAAACAAAATCGCAAAAATCAACAAAAACAAGTAAAATTGAAATTGATTTTGAAATTTGGAAAAACTAAAACTTGAGATAAAAAATTAGATCTAGACTACTATAGATCAAATGAACTAGAATTGAGCTAAAATAAGCTAGGTTTGCAAGATTACTATCCAAATCAACAATGAAATCACAAGAAACAATTGAAAAAGCAAGCTCAATGAACTTGATCTAAAACAGTATGCAATGAAGAGCAAAAATAGAACATGTATTGAAAAATCATTTAAACTGAATTGAAATTCATGAAATTAAAGGCAAAAAAAACGAATCTAAGCAAGAAAACACATGAATTAAGAAGTACAAAGTAGGAAAAGAGTTGACTGATCACCTAGCTAGGAGAGGATAGTCCTCAAGTGCTATCACTTACTCAAGCTTCAACTTTGCTACTAGATCTAACAAAAACTTTCTAGAATTTTGTGGAAACTTGTAGAACGAATTTTCGTGTGGCAAATTTATAGAGCTATGATAGGGAATCCATAAGAAATTTTTCGGATTAAAACTCGTAAGATTAGAATGAGATCTAATGGAAAAACCACAAGTTGCTCAATCACAAAATCAACCAAATAGATTTGAGATTCAAGGAAATTAGCATGAAATTGAACAAGAAATCTTAAAGTGCATGTAAAATAAAGGCAAGAAAAGTAATTTTTTTTGGAAAATTAAAGCAATTTTCTCCCATATAACCCTAAAAAGGAAAATAAAATGCTTAGAGAGAAAATAAAGTAAAATCAAGAAAGTAAAAAAATGAAAAAATCTTGAAAAGTCTCTCTAAATGGCTGGCCAACCCTCCTATTTATAGGCCAATGGTGAAGTGGTTTAGCCAATAAAATTGAAAAAAAATGCTAGCTAAGATGCCACATCTTTATAGTCTTCCAAGTTATCCTTCTTGCTTCATTAGCTTCATTTGATCTTGTAAACTATAAAAAGTCATAATTATATCCAAATTAGAAGCCTCCAAATTGCCAACTAAGTAGCTTACCTTTGCTTCCTTTTGGGATCCAAGAATTGGTGCCTGTCATCTTTGATCATCGTAATGTATCATATGGTTGAGATTGGGTCATTTGCTGCCATTTTAGGTGTTAAATGTAACTAACTTCCTTCTTCAAATTCTAGCCGAATGAGGATCATTTAGTTTCCAATTTGTTCATGAAAAATTATGGAAAGTTCTAACTCCAAATATGCCTTCAAAACCACATTGATGCAATAGTCACCAAACTAGCATGTGCAAACATATTACAAAGGTGACAAAGCACTAATGAGCTAAAAATGATATTTTCTCATGAAAAATATGAAGATTAAAGCTTGAATTAAAGTTCAATTAAGCTAAAGTAAACTAAGGAAATCATAAAGGAAAAGTAGTAAAATCTCCCATGTAAGGCATTTGAACATATGCACTATAGTGTTGACCATTTTTTAGCTTTTTGCAGCAAAATGCATCCAAAATGAGTCTGAAAGCTCCAATTTTCCTCGTTTTCCATGTTTTTACCTACACATTGAATAGTTATGCAATTAGGGTTTCTTAAGGAACAAGCAAATATTCACTAGAAATGACACTAAAAGGTATGATAAATCACTAAAATTTTTATGCAATAAGCACTTTATTTTTTTTTCTCATGCTTTATTTTCATGTTTAACTTAGTAAATCCTACAATTTTTGAGAAGGTTAACTATAGTGAGGGTATGTTGATAATAGGTACTTAGCTTAGGTTATCTTCACTAATCCCTATGGGATGATATTTGATTTCTACACTAGTATTACTTGATACAGCCTATGCACTTGCAAAATATCCTAATCATTTAGCTTAGGTTAGTTTAAATTTTGTATGTAGATATAAATTAAATTAGACTAAATATGATTTAGGGTTAATTTTTTATTTGGATTTGCTAGTTTTAGAAATTTTCCATGTTTAGTACTTTTTATTTAAGTAAGCTTTACCTTTTAAATTAAAGTTCATTTTTCATAATTTGTAGTAATTAGGTTCTAAAAAATTTGGTAATTTTCATGTAAGATTGATTAGAAAAACAAAATTTTTTATTTGACTAGATATATTGTAGGTATAGATATAGTACTTAGCCCTAAGTTTAGCACCTAATCCCTATGGAGACAATACTCTATTACTTATATGACATGTCGAGTTGCAGTAGTCTAAGAAATCATATCAAGTTTTCGATGCTTTTACTAAAGATTGACAATTTAGTCTAGGATTAATATTGGTAGAAACATGCTAAGGTATAATCTGGCCTTGTATATTTTGTAAATATTTTTCTTTTATTTTTAATTACTATTTTCTTTTTATCTATTCATCTCATGTTATGTTATTCTATGATTGGCACATATGTAGGACTAGGAGCCTTAATCTTATTCCTTTGGACCTTGAAATAGAAAAACCCTCCAAAACATTAGGAAAGAAAAATTA